>NW_027225743.1:0-82729 GCF_038994185.2 Dermacentor albipictus | reverse complement strand
GCATCGGCATGCTTTTCACGTCGTTTGGTCGAAATCCACGTGCGCGTTCTGCCAAAAGCACCATTTGCATGCATATCGTGTGGTTTTGCAGAAAACTGCGTCCGCGTCTACCAAAAGATGCATGTGCATGCTTAAAACGCGTTTTGGCACAAATCCATGTGCGGGTGCTAAAAAGAGCAGCATCGGCATGCTTTTCACGTCGTTTGGTAGAAATCGACGTGCGCGTTCTGCCAAAAGCACCATTTGCATGCATATAGTGTGGTTTTGCAGAAAACTGCGTCCGCGTCTACCAAAAGATGCATGTGCATGCTTAAAACGCGTTTTGGCACAAATCCATGTGCGGGTGCTAAAAAGAGCAGCATCGGCATGCTTTTCACGTCGCTTGGTAGAAATCCACGTGCGCGTTCTGCCAAAAGCACCCTTAGCATGCATGTCGCGTGGTTTTGCAGAAAACTGCGTCCGCGTCTTCCAAAAGATGCATGTGCATGCTTAAAACGCGTTTTGGCACAAATCCATGTGCGGGTTCTAAAAAGAGCAGCGCTCGCATGCTTTTCACGTCGTTTGGTAGAAATCCACGTGCGCTTTCTGCCAAAAGCACCATTTGCATGCATGTCGTGTGGTTTTGCAGAAAACTGCGTCCGCGTCTACCAAAAGGTGCATGTGCTTGCTTAAAACGCGTTTTGGCACAAATCCATGTGCGGGTACTAAAAAGAGCAGCATCGGCATGCTTTTCACGTCGCTTGGTAGAAATCCACGTGCACGTTCTCCCAAAAGCACCATTTGCATGCATATCCCGTCGTTTTGCAGAAAACTGCGTCCGCGTCTATTAAAAGATGCATGTGCATGCTTAAAACGCGTTTTGGCACAAATCCATGTGCGGGTGCTAAAAAGAGCAGCATCGGCATGCTTTTCACGTCGTTTGGTCGAAATCCACGTGCGCGTTCTGCCAAAAGCACCATTTGCATGCATATCGTGTGGTTTTGCTGAAAACTGCGTCCGCGTCTACCAAAGATGCATGTGCATGCTTAAAACGAGTTTTGGCACAAATCCATGTGCAGGTGCTAAAAAGAGCAGCATCGGCATGCTTTTCACGTCGTTTGGTAAAAATCGACGTGCGCGTTCTCCCAAAAGCACCATTTGCATGCATATAGTGTGGTTTTGCAGAAAACTGCGTCCGCGTCTACCAAAAGATGCATGTGCATGCTTAAAACGCGTTTTGGCACAAATCCATGTGCGGGTGCTAAAAAGAGCAGCATCGGCATGCTTTTCACGTCGTTTGGTAGAAATCCACGTGCGCGTTCTGCCAAAAGCACCCTTAGCATTTATGTCGTGTGGTTTTGCAGAAAACTGCGTCCGCGTCTTCCAAAAGATGCATGTGCATGCTTAAAACGCGTTTTGGCACAAATCCATGTGCGGGTTCTAAAAAGAGCAGCATCGGCATGCTTTTCACGTCGTTTGGTAGAAATCCACGTGCGCGTTCTTCCAAAAGCACCATTTGCATGCATATCGTGTGGTTTTGCAGAAAACTGCATCCGCGTCTACCAAAAGATGCATGTGCATGCTTAAAACGCGTTTTGGCACAAATCCATGTGCGGGTGCTAAAAAGAGCAGCATCGGCATGCTTTTCACGTCGCTTGGTAGAAATCCACGTGCACGTTCTCCCAAAAGCACCATTTGCATGCATATCGCGTCGTTTTGCAGAAAACTGCGTCCGCGTCTATTAAAAGATGCATGTGCATGCTTAAAACGCGTTTTGGCACAAATCCATGTGCGGGTGCTAAAAAGAGCAGCATCGGCATGCTTTTCACGTCGTTTGGTCGAAATCCACGTGTGCGTTCTGCCAAAAAAACCATTTGCATGCATATCGTGTGGTTTTGCAGAAAAGTGCGTCCGCGTCTACCGAAAGATGCATGTGCATGCTTAAAACGCGTTTTGGCACAAATCCATGTGCGGGTTCTAAAAAGAGCAGCGCTCGCATGCTTTTCACGTCGTTTGGTAGAAAGCCACGTGCGCGTTCTGCCAAAAGCACCATTTGCATGCATATCGTGTGGTTTTGCAGAAAATTGCGTCCGCGTCTAACAAAAGATGCATGTGCATGCTCAAAACGGGTTTTGGCACAAATCCATGTGCGGGTGCTAAACACAGCAGCATCGGCATGCTTTTCACGTCGTTTGGTAGAAATCCACGTGCGCTTTCTGCCAAAAGCACCATTTGCATGCATGTCGTGTGGTTTTGCAGAAAACTGCGTCCGCGTCTACCAAAAGATGCATGTGCTTGCTTAAAACGCGTTTTGGCACAAATCCATGTGCGGGTACTAAAAAGAGCAGCATCGGCATGCTTTTCACGTCGCTTGGTAGAAATCCACGTGCAAGTTCTCCCAAAAGCACCATTTGCATGCATATCGCGTCGTTTTGCAGAAAACTGCGTCCGCGTCTATTAAAAGATGCATGTGCATGCTTAAAACGCGTTTTGGCACAAATCCATGTGCGGGTGCAAAAAAGAGCAGCATCGGCATGCTTTTCACGTCGTTTGGTCGAAATCCACGTGCGCGTTCTGCCAAAAGCACCATTTGCATGCATATCGTGTGGTTTTGCTGAAAACTGCGTCCGCGTCTACCAAAGATGCATGTGCATGCTTAAAACGAGTTTTGGCACAAATCCATGTGCAGGTGCTAAAAAGAGCAGCATCGGCATGCTTTTCACGTCGTTTGGTCGAAATCCACGTGCGCGTTCTGCCAAAAGCACCATTTGCATGCATATCGTGTGGTTTTGCAGAAAACTGCGTCCGCGTCTACCAAAAGATGCATGTGCATGCTTAAAACGCGTTTTGGCACAAATCCATGTGCGGGTGCTAAAAAGAGCAGCATCGGCATGCTTTTCACGTCGTTTGGTAGAAATCGACGTGCGCGTTCTGCCAAAAGCACCATTTGCATGCATATAGTGTGGTTTTGCAGAAAACTGCGTCCGCATCTACCAAAAGATGCATGTGCATGCTTAAAACGCGTTTTGGCACAAATCCATGTGCGGGTGCTAAAAAGAGCAGCATCGGCATGCTTTTCACGTCGCTTGGTAGAAATCCACGTGCGCGTTCTGCCAAAAGCACCCTTAGCATGCATGTCGCGTGGTTTTGCAGAAAACTGCGTCCGCGTCTTCCAAAAGATGCATGTGCATGCTTAAAACGCGTTTTGGCACAAATCCATGTGCGGGTTCTAAAAAGAGCAGCGCTCGCATGCTTTTCACGTCGTTTGGTAGAAATCCACGTGCGCGTTCTGCCAAAAGCACCATTTGCATGCATATCATGTGGTTTTGTAGAAAACTGCGTCCGCGTCTACCAAAAGATGCATGTGCATGCTTAAAACGCGTTTTGGCACAAATCCATGTGCGGGTGCTAAAAACAGCAGCATCGGCATGCTTTTCACGTCGCTTGGTAGAAATCCACGTGCGCGTTCTGCCAAAAGCACCATTTGCATGCATATCGTGTGGTTTTGCAGAAAACTGCATCCGCGTCTACCAAAAGATGCATGTGCATGCTTAAAACGCGTTTTGGCACAAATCCATGTGCGGGTGCTAAAAAGAGCAGCATCGGCATGCTTTTCACGCCGCTTGGTAGAAATCCACGTGTGCGTTCTGCCAAAAAAACCATTTGCATGCATATCGTGTGGTTTTGCAGAAAACTGCGTCCGCGTCTACCGAAAGATGCATGTGCATGCTTAAAACGCGTTTTGGCACAAATCCATGTGCGGGTGCTAAAAGGAGCAGCATCGGCATGTTTTTCACGTCGTTTGGTAGAAAGCCACGTGCGCGTTCTGGCAAAAGCCCCATTTGCATGCATATCGTGTGGTTTTGCAGAAAATTGCGTCCGCGTCTAACAAAAGATGCATGTGCATGCTCAAAACGCGTTTTGGCACAAATCCATGTGCGGGTGCTAAAAAACAGCAGCATCGGCGTGCTTTTCACGTCGTTTGGTAGAAATCCACGTGCGCTTTCTGCCAAAAGCACCATTTGCATGCATGTCGTGTGGTTTTGCAGAAAACTGCGTCCGCGTCTACCAAAAGATGCATGTGCTTGCTTAAAACGCGTTTTGGCACAAATCCATGTGCGGGTACTAAAAAGAGCAGCATCGGCATGCTTTTCACGTCGCTTGGTAGAAATCCACGTGCACGTTCTCGCAAAAGCACCATTTGCATGCATATCGCGTCGTTTTGCAGAAAACTGCGTCCGCGTCTATTAAAAGATGAATGTGCATGCTTAAAACGCGTTTTGGCACAAATCCATGTGCGGGTGCTAAAACGAGCAGCATCAGCATGCTTTTCACGTCGTTTGGTAGAAATCCACGTGCGCGTTCTGGTAAAAGCACCATTTGCATGCATATCGTGTGGTTTTGCAGAAAATTGCGTCCGCGTCTAACAAAAGATGCATGTGCATGCTCAAAACGCGTTTTGGCACAAATCCATGTGCGGGTGCTAAAAACAGCAGCATCGGCATGCTTTGCATGTCGTTTGGTAGAAATCCAAGTGCGCGTTCTGCCAAAAGCACCATTTGCATGCATATCATGTGGTTTTGCAGAAAACTGCGTCCGCGTCTACGAAAAGATGCATGTGCATGCTTAAAACGCGTTTTGGCACAAATCCATGTGCGGGTGCTAAAAAGAGCAGCATCGGCATGCTTTTCACGTCGCTTGGTAGAAATCCACGTGCGCGTTCTGCCAAAAGCACCATTTGCATGCATATCGTGTGGTTTTGCAGAAAACTGCGTCCGCGTCTACCGAAAGATGCATGTGCATGCTTAAAACGCGTTTTGGCACAAATCCATGTGCGGGTGCTAAAAGGAGCAGCATCGGCATGTTTTTCACGTCGTTTGGTAGAAAGCCACGTGCGCGTTCTGGCAAAAGCCCCATTTGCATGCATATCGTGTGGTTTTGCAGAAAATTGCGTCCGCGTCTAACAAAAGATGCATGTGCATGCTTAAAACGAGTTTTGGCACAAATCCATGTGCAGGTGCTAAAAAGAGCAGCATCGGCATGCTTTTCACGTCGTTTGGTAAAAATCGACGTGCGCGTTCTCCCAAAAGCACCATTTGCATGCATATAGTGTGGTTTTGCAGAAAACTGCGTCCGCGTCTACCAAAAGATGCATGTTCATGCTTAAAACGCGTTTTGGCACAAATCCATGTGCGGGTGCTAAAAAGAGCAGCATCGGCATGCTTTTCACGTCGTTTGGTAGAAATCCACGTGCGCGTTCTGCCAAAAGCACCCTTAGCATTTATGTCGTGTGGTTTTTGCAGAAAACTGCGTCCGCGTCTTCCAAAAGATGCATGTGCATGCTTAAAACGCGTTTTGGCACAAATCCATGTGCGGGTTCTAAAAAGAGCAGCATCGGCATGCTTTTCACGTCGTTTGGTAGAAATCCACGTGCGCGTTCTTCCAAAAGCACCATTTGCATGCATATCGTGTGGTTTTGCAGAAAACTGCATCCGCGTCTACCAAAAGATGCATGTGCATGCTTAAAACGCGTTTTGGCACAAATCCATGTGCGGGTGCTAAAAAGAGCAGCATCGGCATGCTTTTCACGTCGCTTGGTAGAAATCCACGTGCACGTTCTCCCAAAAGCACCATTTGCATGCATATCGTGTGGTTTTGCAGAAAAGTGCGTCCGCGTCTACCGAAAGATGCATGTGCATGCTTAAAACGCGTTTTGGCACAAATCCATGTGCGGGTGCTAAAAGGAGCAGCATCGGCTTTTTTTTTCACGTCGTTTGGTAGAAAGCCACGTGCGCGTTCTGCCAAAAGCACCATTTGCATGCATATCGTGTGGTTTTGCAGAAAATTGCATCCGCGTCTACCAAAAGATGCATGTGCATGCTTAAAACGCGTTTTGGCACAAATCCATGTGCGGGTGCTAAAAAGAGCAGCATCGGCATGCTTTTCACGTCGCTTGGTAGAAATCCACGTGCACGTTCTCCCAAAAGCACCATTTGCATGCATATCGCGTCGTTTTGCAGAAAACTGCGTCCGCGTCTATTAAAAGATGCATGTGCATGCTTAAAACGCGTTTTGGCACAAATCCATGTGCGGGTGCTAAAAAGAGCAGCATCGGCATGCTTTTCACGTCGTTTGGTCGAAATCCACGTGTGCGTTCTGCCAAAAAAACCATTTGCATGCATATCGTGTGGTTTTGCAGAAAAGTGCGTCCGCGTCTACCGAAAGATGCATGTGCATGCTTAAAACGCGTTTTGGCACAAATCCATGTGCGGGTTCTAAAAAGAGCAGCGCTCGCATGCTTTTCACGTCGTTTGGTAGAAAGCCACGTGCGCGTTCTGCCAAAAGCACCATTTGCATGCATATCGTGTGGTTTTGCAGAAAATTGCGTCCGCGTCTAACAAAAGATGCATGTGCATGCTCAAAACGGGTTTTGGCACAAATCCATGTGCGGGTGCTAAACACAGCAGCATCGGCATGCTTTTCACGTCGTTTGGTAGAAATCCACGTGCGCTTTCTGCCAAAAGCACCATTTGCATGCATGTCGTGTGGTTTTGCAGAAAACTGCGTCCGCGTCTACCAAAAGATGCATGTGCTTGCTTAAAACGCGTTTTGGCACAAATCCATGTGCGGGTACTAAAAAGAGCAGCATCGGCATGCTTTTCACGTCGCTTGGTAGAAATCCACGTGCAAGTTCTCCCAAAAGCACCATTTGCATGCATATCGCGTCGTTTTGCAGAAAACTGCGTCCGCGTCTATTAAAAGATGCATGTGCATGCTTAAAACGCGTTTTGGCACAAATCCATGTGCGGGTGCAAAAAAGAGCAGCATCGGCATGCTTTTCACGTCGTTTGGTCGAAATCCACGTGCGCGTTCTGCCAAAAGCACCATTTGCATGCATATCGTGTGGTTTTGCTGAAAACTGCGTCCGCGTCTACCAAAGATGCATGTGCATGCTTAAAACGAGTTTTGGCACAAATCCATGTGCAGGTGCTAAAAAGAGCAGCATCGGCATGCTTTTCACGTCGTTTGGTCGAAATCCACGTGCGCGTTCTGCCAAAAGCACCATTTGCATGCATATCGTGTGGTTTTGCAGAAAACTGCGTCCGCGTCTACCAAAAGATGCATGTGCATGCTTAAAACGCGTTTTGGCACAAATCCATGTGCGGGTGCTAAAAAGAGCAGCATCGGCATGCTTTTCACGTCGTTTGGTAGAAATCGACGTGCGCGTTCTGCCAAAAGCACCATTTGCATGCATATAGTGTGGTTTTGCAGAAAACTGCGTCCGCATCTACCAAAAGATGCATGTGCATGCTTAAAACGCGTTTTGGCACAAATCCATGTGCGGGTGCTAAAAAGAGCAGCATCGGCATGCTTTTCACGTCGCTTGGTAGAAATCCACGTGCGCGTTCTGCCAAAAGCACCCTTAGCATGCATGTCGCGTGGTTTTGCAGAAAACTGCGTCCGCGTCTTCCAAAAGATGCATGTGCATGCTTAAAACGCGTTTTGGCACAAATCCATGTGCGGGTTCTAAAAAGAGCAGCGCTCGCATGCTTTTCACGTCGTTTGGTAGAAATCCACGTGCGCGTTCTGCCAAAAGCACCATTTGCATGCATATCATGTGGTTTTGTAGAAAACTGCGTCCGCGTCTACCAAAAGATGCATGTGCATGCTTAAAACGCGTTTTGGCACAAATCCATGTGCGGGTGCTAAAAACAGCAGCATCGGCATGCTTTTCACGTCGCTTGGTAGAAATCCACGTGCGCGTTCTGCCAAAAGCACCATTTGCATGCATATCGTGTGGTTTTGCAGAAAACTGCATCCGCGTCTACCAAAAGATGCATGTGCATGCTTAAAACGCGTTTTGGCACAAATCCATGTGCGGGTGCTAAAAAGAGCAGCATCGGCATGCTTTTCACGCCGCTTGGTAGAAATCCACGTGTGCGTTCTGCCAAAAAAACCATTTGCATGCATATCGTGTGGTTTTGCAGAAAACTGCGTCCGCGTCTACCGAAAGATGCATGTGCATGCTTAAAACGCGTTTTGGCACAAATCCATGTGCGGGTGCTAAAAGGAGCAGCATCGGCATGTTTTTCACGTCGTTTGGTAGAAAGCCACGTGCGCGTTCTGGCAAAAGCCCCATTTGCATGCATATCGTGTGGTTTTGCAGAAAATTGCGTCCGCGTCTAACAAAAGATGCATGTGCATGCTCAAAACGCGTTTTGGCACAAATCCATGTGCGGGTGCTAAAAACAGCAGCATCGGCGTGCTTTTCACGTCGTTTGGTAGAAATCCACGTGCGCTTTCTGCCAAAAGCACCATTTGCATGCATGTCGTGTGGTTTTGCAGAAAACTGCGTCCGCGTCTACCAAAAGATGCATGTGCTTGCTTAAAACGCGTTTTGGCACAAATCCATGTGCGGGTACTAAAAAGAGCAGCATCGGCATGCTTTTCACGTCGCTTGGTAGAAATCCACGTGCACGTTCTCGCAAAAGCACCATTTGCATGCATATCGCGTCGTTTTGCAGAAAACTGCGTCCGCGTCTATTAAAAGATGAATGTGCATGCTTAAAACGCGTTTTGGCACAAATCCATGTGCGGGTGCTAAAACGAGCAGCATCAGCATGCTTTTCACGTCGTTTGGTAGAAATCCACGTGCGCGTTCTGGTAAAAGCACCATTTGCATGCATATCGTGTGGTTTTGCAGAAAATTGCGTCCGCGTCTAACAAAAGATGCATGTGCATGCTCAAAACGCGTTTTGGCACAAATCCATGTGCGGGTGCTAAAAACAGCAGCATCGGCATGCTTTGCATGTCGTTTGGTAGAAATCCAAGTGCGCGTTCTGCCAAAAGCACCATTTGCATGCATATCATGTGGTTTTGCAGAAAACTGCGTCCGCGTCTACGAAAAGATGCATGTGCATGCTTAAAACGCGTTTTGGCACAAATCCATGTGCGGGTGCTAAAAAGAGCAGCATCGGCATGCTTTTCACGTCGCTTGGTAGAAATCCACGTGCGCGTTCTGCCAAAAGCACCATTTGCATGCATATCGTGTGGTTTTGCAGAAAACTGCGTCCGCGTCTACCGAAAGATGCATGTGCATGCTTAAAACGCGTTTTGGCACAAATCCATGTGCGGGTGCTAAAAGGAGCAGCATCGGCATGTTTTTCACGTCGTTTGGTAGAAAGCCACGTGCGCGTTCTGGCAAAAGCCCCATTTGCATGCATATCGTGTGGTTTTGCAGAAAATTGCGTCCGCGTCTAACAAAAGATGCATGTGCATGCTTAAAACGAGTTTTGGCACAAATCCATGTGCAGGTGCTAAAAAGAGCAGCATCGGCATGCTTTTCACGTCGTTTGGTAAAAATCGACGTGCGCGTTCTCCCAAAAGCACCATTTGCATGCATATAGTGTGGTTTTGCAGAAAACTGCGTCCGCGTCTACCAAAAGATGCATGTTCATGCTTAAAACGCGTTTTGGCACAAATCCATGTGCGGGTGCTAAAAAGAGCAGCATCGGCATGCTTTTCACGTCGTTTGGTAGAAATCCACGTGCGCGTTCTGCCAAAAGCACCCTTAGCATTTATGTCGTGTGGTTTTGCAGAAAACTGCGTCCGCGTCTTCCAAAAGATGCATGTGCATGCTTAAAACGCGTTTTGGCACAAATCCATGTGCGGGTTCTAAAAAGAGCAGCATCGGCATGCTTTTCACGTCGTTTGGTAGAAATCCACGTGCGCGTTCTTCCAAAAGCACCATTTGCATGCATATCGTGTGGTTTTGCAGAAAACTGCATCCGCGTCTACCAAAAGATGCATGTGCATGCTTAAAACGCGTTTTGGCACAAATCCATGTGCGGGTGCTAAAAAGAGCAGCATCGGCATGCTTTTCACGTCGCTTGGTAGAAATCCACGTGCACGTTCTCCCAAAAGCACCATTTGCATGCATATCGTGTGGTTTTGCAGAAAAGTGCGTCCGCGTCTACCGAAAGATGCATGTGCATGCTTAAAACGCGTTTTGGCACAAATCCATGTGCGGGTGCTAAAAGGAGCAGCATCGGCTTTTTTTTCACGTCGTTTGGTAGAAAGCCACGTGCGCGTTCTGCCAAAAGCACCATTTGCATGCATATCGTGTGGTTTTGCAGAAAATTGCGTCCGCGTCTAACAAAAGATGCATGTGCATGCTCAAAACGGGTTTTGGCACAAATCCATGTGCGGGTGCTAAAAACAGCAGCATCGGCATGCTTTTCACGTCGTTTGGTAGAAATCCACGTGCGCTTTCTGCCAAAAGCACCATTTGCATGCATGTCGTGTGGTTTTGCAGAAAACTGCGTCCGCGTCTACCAAAAGATGCATGTGCTTGCTTAAAACGCGTTTTGGCACAAATCCATGTGCGGGTACTAAAAAGAGCAGCATCGGCATGCTTTTCACGTCGCTTGGTAGAAATCCACGTGCAAGTTCTCCCAAAAGCACCATTTGCATGCATATCGCGTCGTTTTGCAGAAAACTGCGTCCGCGTCTATTAAAAGATGCATGTGCATGCTTAAAACGCGTTTTGGCACAAATCCATGTGCGGGTGCTAAAAAGAGCAGCATCGGCATGCTTTTCACGTCGTTTGGTCGAAATCCACGTGCGCGTTCTGCCAAAAGCACCATTTGCATGCATATCGTGTGGTTTTGCTGAAAACTGCGTCCGCGTCTACCAAAGATGCATGTGCATGCTTAAAACGAGTTTTGGCACAAATCCATGTGCAGGTGCTAAAAAGAGCAGCATCGGCATGCTTTTCACGTCGTTTGGTCGAAATCCACGTGCGCGTTCTGCCAAAAGCACCATTTGCATGCATATCGTGTGGTTTTGCAGAAAACTGCGTCCGCGTCTACCAAAAGATGCATGTGCATGCTTAAAACGCGTTTTGGCACAAATCCATGTGCGGGTGCTAAAAAGAGCAGCATCGGCATGCTTTTCACGTCGTTTGGTAGAAATCGACGTGCGCGTTCTGCCAAAAGCACCATTTGCATGCATATAGTGTGGTTTTGCAGAAAACTGCGTCCGCGTCTACCAAAAGATGCATGTGCATGCTTAAAACGCGTTTTGGCACAAATCCATGTGCGGGTGCTAAAAAGAGCAGCATCGGCATGCTTTTCACGTCGCTTGGTAGAAATCCACGTGCGCGTTCTGCCAAAAGCACCCTTAGCATGCATGTCGCGTGGTTTTGCAGAAAACTGCGTCCGCGTCTTCCAAAAGATGCATGTGCATGCTTAAAACGCGTTTTGGCACAAATCCATGTGCGGGTTCTAAAAAGAGCAGCGCTCGCATGCTTTTCACGTCGTTTGGTAGAAATCCACGTGCGCGTTCTGCCAAAAGCACCATTTGCATGCATATCATGTGGTTTTGTAGAAAACTGCGTCCGCGTCTACCAAAAGATGCATGTGCATGCTTAAAACGCGTTTTGGCACAAATCCATGTGCGGGTGCTAAAAACAGCAGCATCGGCATGCTTTTCACGTCGCTTGGTAGAAATCCACGTGCGCGTTCTGCCAAAAGCACCATTTGCATGCATATCGTGTGGTTTTGCAGAAAACTGCATCCGCGTCTACCAAAAGATGCATGTGCATGCTTAAAACGCGTTTTGGCACAAATCCATGTGCGGGTGCTAAAAAGAGCAGCATCGGCATGCTTTTCACGCCGCTTGGTAGAAATCCACGTGTGCGTTCTGCCAAAAAAACCATTTGCATGCATATCGTGTGGTTTTGCAGAAAACTGCGTCCGCGTCTACCGAAAGATGCATGTGCATGCTTAAAACGCGTTTTGGCACAAATCCATGTGCGGGTGCTAAAAGGAGCAGCATCGGCATGTTTTTCACGTCGTTTGGTAGAAAGCCACGTGCGCGTTCTGGCAAAAGCCCCATTTGCATGCATATCGTGTGGTTTTGCAGAAAATTGCGTCCGCGTCTAACAAAAGATGCATGTGCATGCTCAAAACGCGTTTTGGCACAAATCCATGTGCGGGTGGTAAAACAGCAGCATCGGCGTGCTTTTCACGTCGTTTGGTAGAAATCCACGTGCGCTTTCTGCCAAAAGCACCATTTGCATGCATGTCGTGTGGTTTTGCAGAAAACTGCGTCCGCGTCTACCAAAAGATGCATGTGCTTGCTTAAAACGCGTTTTGGCACAAATCCATGTGCGGGTACTAAAAAGAGCAGCATCGGCATGCTTTTCACGTCGCTTGGTAGAAATCCACGTGCACGTTCTCCCAAAAGCACCATTTGCATGCATATCGCGTCGTTTTGCAGAAAACTGCGTCCGCGTCTATTAAAAGATGAATGTGCATGCTTAAAACGCGTTTTGGCACAAATCCATGTGCGGGTGCTAAAAAGAGCAGCATCAGCATGCTTTTCACGTCGTTTGGTAGAAATCCACGTGCGCGTTCTGGTAAAAGCACCATTTGCATGCATATCGTGTGGTTTTGCAGAAAATTGCGTCCGCGTCTAACAAAAGATGCATGTGCATGCTCAAAACGCGTTTTGGCACAAATCCATGTGCGGGTGCTAAAAACAGCAGCATCGGCATGCTTTTCATGTCGTTTGGTAGAAATCCAAGTGCGCGTTCTGCCAAAAGCACCATTTGCATGCATATCATGTGGTTTTGCAGAAAACTGCGTCCGCGTCTACGAAAAGATGCATGTGCATGCTTAAAACGCGTTTTGGCACAAATCCATGTGCGGGTGCTAAAAAGAGCAGCATCGGCATGCTTTTCACGTCGCTTGGTAGAAATCCACGTGCGCGTTCTGCCAAAAGCACCATTTGCATGCATATCGTGTGGTTTTGCAGAAAACTGCATCCGCGTCTGCCAAAAGATGCATGTGCATGCTTAAAACGCGTTTTGGCACAAATCCATGTGCGGGTGCTAAAAAGAGCAGCATCGGCATGCTTTTCACGTCGTTTGGTAGAAATCCTAGTGCGCGTTCTGCAAAAGCACCGTTTGCATGCATATCGTGTGGTTTTGCAGAAAACTGCATCCGCGTCTACCTAAAGATGCATGTGCATGCTTAAAACGCGTTTTGGCACAAATCCATGTGCGGGTGCTAAAAAGAGCTGCATCGGCATGCTTTTCACGTCGTTTGGTAGAAATCCACGTGCGCGTTCTGCCAAAAGCACCATTTGCATGCATATCGTGTGGTTTTGCAGAAAACTGCATCCGCGTCTGCCAAAAGATGCATGTGCATGCTTAAAACGCGTTTTGGCACAAATCCATGTGCGGGTGCTAAAAAGAGCAGCATCGGCATGCTTTTCACGTCGCTTGGTAGAAATCCACGTGCGCGTTCTGCCAAAAAAACCATTTGCATGCATATCGTGTGGGCTTGCAGAAAAGTGCATCCGCGTCTACCGAAAGATGCATGTGCATGCTTAAAACGCGTTTTGGCACAAATCCATGTGCGGGTGCTAAAAAGAGCAGCATTGGCATGCTTTTCACGTCGTTTGGAGGAAATCCACGTGCGCGTTCTGCCAAAAGCACCATTTGAATGCATATCGTGTGCTTTTGCAGAAAACTGTGTCCGCGTCTGCCAAAGGATGCGTGTGCATGCTCAAAGCGCGTTTTGGCACAAATCCATGTGCCGGTGCTAAAAAGACCAGCATCGGCATGCTTTTCACGTCGTTTGGTAGAAATCCACGTGCGCGTTCTGCCAAAAGCACCATTTGCATGCATATCGTGTGGTTTTGCAGAAAACTGCGTCCTCGTCTACCAAAAGATGCATGTGCATGCTTAAAACGCATTTTGGCACAAATCCATGTGCGGGTGCTAAACAGAGCAGCATCGGCATGCTTTTCACGTCGTTATGTATAAATCCACGTGCGCGTTCTGCCAAAAGCACCATTTGCATGCATCTCGTGTGGTTTTGCAGAAAACTGCATCCGCGTCTACCAAAAGATGCATGTGCATGCTTAAAACGCGTTTTGGCACAAATCCATGTGCGGGTGCTAAAAAGAGCAGCATCGGCATGCTTTTCACGTCGTTTGGTCGAAATCCACGTGCGCGTTCTGCCAAAAGCACCATTTGCATGCATATCGTGTGGTTTTGCTGAAAACTGCGTCCGCGTCTACCAAAGATGCATGTGCATGCTTAAAACGAGTTTTGGCACAAATCCATGTGCAGGTGCTAAAAAGAGCAGCATCGGCATGCTTTTCACGTCGTTTGGTAGAAATCGACGTGCGCGTTCTCCCAAAAGCACCATTTGCATGCATAACGCGTCGTTTTGCAGAAAACTGCGTCCGCGTCTATTAAAAGATGCATGTGCATGCTTAAAACGCGTTTTGGCACAAATCCATGTGCGGGTGCTAAAAAGAGCAGCATCAGCATGCTTTTCACGTCGTTTGGTAGAAATCCACGTGCGCGTTCTGCCAAAAGCACCATTTGCATGCATATCGTGTGGTTTTGCAGAAAACTGCGTCCGCGTCTACCAAAAGATGCATGTGCATGCTTAAAACGCGTTTTGGCACAAATCCATGTGCGGGTGCTAAAAAGAGCAGCATCGGCATGCTTTTCACGTCGTTTGGTAGAAATCGACGTGCGCGTTCTGCCAAAAGCACCATTTGCATGCATATAGTGTGGTTTTGCAGAAAACTGCGTCCGCGTCTACCAAAAGATACATGTGCATGCTTAAAACGCGTTTTGGCACAAATCCATGTGCGGGTGCTAAAAAGAGCAGCATCGGCATGCTTTTCACGTCGTTTGGTAGAAATCCACGTGCGCGTTCTGCCAAAAGCACCCTTAGCATGCATGTCGTGTGGTTTTGCAGAAAACTGCGTCCGCGTCTACCAAAAGATGCATGTGCATGCTTAATACGCGTTTTGGCACAAATCCATGTGCGGGTGCTAAAAAGAGCAGCATCGGCATGCTTTTCACGTCGCTTGGTAGAAATCCACGTGCGCGTTCTGCCAAAAGCACCATTTGCATGCATATCGTGTGGTTTTGCAGAAAACTGCATCCGCGTCTACCAAAAGATGCATGTGCATGCTTAAAACGCGTTTTGGCACAAATCCGTGTGCGGGTGCTAAAAAGAGCAGCATCGGCATGCTTTTCGCGTCGCTTGGTAGAAATCCACGTGTGCGTTCTGCCAAAAAAACCATTTGCATGCATATCGTGTGGTTTTGCAGCAAACTGCGTCCGCGTCTACCGAAAGATGCATGTGCATGCTTAAAACGCGCTTTGGCACAAATCCATGTGCGGGTGCTAAAAGGAGCAGCATCGGCATGTTTTTCACGTCGTTTGGTAGAAAGCCACGTGCGCGTTCTGCCAAAAGCACCATTTGCATGCATATCGTGTGGTTTTGCAGAAAATTGCGTCCGCGTCTAACAAAAGATGCATGTGCATGCTCAAAACGCGTTTTGGCACAAATCCATGTGCGGGTGCTAAAAACAGCAGCATCGGCATGCTTTTCACGTCGTTTGGTAGAAATCCACGTGCGCTTTCTGCCAAAAGCACCATTTGCATGCATGTCGTGTGGTTTTGCAGAAAACTGCGTCCGCGTCTACCAAAAGGTGCATGTGCTTGCTTAAAACGCGTTTTGGCACAAATCCATGTGCGGGTACTAAAAAGAGCAGCATCGGCATGCTTTTCACGTCGCTTGGTAGAAATCTACGTGCACGTTCTCCCAAAAGCACCATTTGCATGCATATCCCGTCGTTTTGCAGAAAACTGCGTCCGCGTCTATTAAAAGATGCATGTGCATGCTTAAAACGCGTTTTGGCACAAATCCATGTGCGGGTGCTAAAAAGAGCAGCATCGGCATGCTTTTCACGTCGTTTGGTCGAAATCCACGTGCGCGTTCTGCCAAAAGCACCATTTGCATGCATATCGTGTGGTTTTGCTGAAAACTGCGTCCGCGTCTACCAAAGATGCATGTGCATGCTTAAAACGAGTTTTGGCACAAATCCATGTGCAGGTGCTAAAAAGAGCAGCATCGGCATGCTTTTCACGTCGTTTGGTAAAAATCGACGTGCGCGTTCTCCCAAAAGCACCATTTGCATGCATATCGCGTCGTTTTGCAGAAAACTGCGTCCGCGTCTATTAAAAGATGCATGTGCATGCTTAAAACGCGTTTTGGCACAAATCCATGTGCGGGTGCTAAAAAGAGCAGCATCAGCATGCTTTTCACGTCGTTTGGTAGAAATCCACGTGCGCGTTCTGCCAAAAGCACCATTTGCATGCATATCGTGTGGTTTTGCAGAAAACTGCGTCCGCGTCTACCAAAAGATGCATGTGCATGCTTAAAACGCGTTTTGGCACAAATCCATGTGCGGGTGCTAAAAAGAGCAGCATCGGCATGCTTTTCACGTCGTTTGGTAGAAATCGACGTGCGCGTTCTGCCAAAAGCACCATTTGCATGCATATAGTGTGGTTTTGCAGAAAACTGCGTCCGCGTCTACCAAAAGATGCATGTGCATGCTTAAAACGCGTTTTGGCAGAAATCCATGTGCGGGTGCTAAAGAGAGCAGCATCGGCATGCTTTTCATGTCGTTTGGTAGAAATCCATGTGCGCGTTCTGCCAAAAGCACCCTTAGCATGCATGTCGTGTGGTTTTGCAGAAAACTGCGTCCGCGTCTACCAAAAGATGCATGTGCATGCTTATTACGCGTTTTGGCACAAATCCATGTGCGGGTGCTAAAAAGAGCAGCATCGGCATGCTTTTCACGTCGCTTGGTAGAAATCCACGTGCGCGTTCTGCCAAAAGCACCATTTGCATGCATATCGTGTGGTTTTGCAGAAAACTGCATCCGCGTCTACCAAAAGATGCATGTGCATGCTTAAAACGCGTTTTGGCACAAATCCATGTGCGGGTGCTAAAAAGAGCAGCATCGGCATGCTTTTCACGTCGCTTGGTAGAAATCCACGTGCGCGTTCTGCCAAAAAAACCATTTGCATGCATATCGTGTGGGCTTGCAGAAAAGTGCATCCGCGTCTACCGAAAGATGCATGTGCATGCTTAAAACGCGTTTTGGCACAAATCCATGTGCGGGTGCTAAAAAGAGCAGCATTGGCATGCTTTTCACGTCGTTTGGAGGAAATCCACGTGCGCGTTCTGCCAAAAGCACCATTTGAATGCATATCGTGTGCTTTTGCAGAAAACTGTGTCCGCGTCTGCCAAAGGATGCGTGTGCATGCTCAAAGCGCGTTTTGGCACAAATCCATGTGCCGGTGCTAAAAAGACCAGCATCGGCATGCTTTTCACGTCGTTTGGTAGAAATCCACGTGCGCGTTCTGCCAAAAGCACCATTTGCATGCATATCGTGTGGTTTTGCAGAAAACTGCGTCCTCGTCTACCAAAAGATGCATGTGCATGCTTAAAACGCATTTTGGCACAAATCCATGTGCGGGTGCTAAACAGAGCAGCATCGGCATGCTTTTCACGTCGTTATGTATAAATCCACGTGCGCGTTCTGCCAAAAGCACCATTTGCATGCATCTCGTGTGGTTTTGCAGAAAACTGCATCCGCGTCTACCAAAAGATGCATGTGCATGCTTAAAACGCGTTTTGGCACAAATCCATGTGCGGGTGCTAAAAAGAGCAGCATCGGCATGCTTTTCACGTCGTTTGGTCGAAATCCACGTGCGCGTTCTGCCAAAAGCACCATTTGCATGCATATCGTGTGGTTTTGCTGAAAACTGCGTCCGCGTCTACCAAAGATGCATGTGCATGCTTAAAACGAGTTTTGGCACAAATCCATGTGCAGGTGCTAAAAAGAGCAGCATCGGCATGCTTTTCACGTCGTTTGGTAGAAATCGACGTGCGCGTTCTCCCAAAAGCACCATTTGCATGCATAACGCGTCGTTTTGCAGAAAACTGCGTCCGCGTCTATTAAAAGATGCATGTGCATGCTTAAAACGCGTTTTGGCACAAATCCATGTGCGGGTGCTAAAAAGAGCAGCATCAGCATGCTTTTCACGTCGTTTGGTAGAAATCCACGTGCGCGTTCTGCCAAAAGCACCATTTGCATGCATATCGTGTGGTTTTGCAGAAAACTGCGTCCGCGTCTACCAAAAGATGCATGTGCATGCTTAAAACGCGTTTTGGCACAAATCCATGTGCGGGTGCTAAAAAGAGCAGCATCGGCATGCTTTTCACGTCGTTTGGCAGAAATCGACGTGCGCGTTCTGCCAAAAGCACCATTTGCATGCATATAGTGTGGTTTTGCAGAAAACTGCGTCCGCGTCTACCAAAAGATACATGTGCATGCTTAAAACGCGTTTTGGCACAAATCCATGTGCGGGTGCTAAAAAGAGCAGCATCGGCATGCTTTTCACGTCGTTTGGTAGAAATCCACGTGCGCGTTCTGCCAAAAGCACCCTTAGCATGCATGTCGTGTGGTTTTGCAGAAAACTGCGTCCGCGTCTACCAAAAGATGCATGTGCATGCTTAATACGCGTTTTGGCACAAATCCATGTGCGGGTGCTAAAAAGAGCAGCATCGGCATGCTTTTCACGTCGCTTGGTAGAAATCCACGTGCGCGTTCTGCCAAAAGCACCATTTGCATGCATATCGTGTGGTTTTGCAGAAAACTGCATCCGCGTCTACCAAAAGATGCATGTGCATGCTTAAAACGCGTTTTGGCACAAATCCGTGTGCGGGTGCTAAAAAGAGCAGCATCGGCATGCTTTTCACGTCGCTTGGTAGAAATCCACGTGTGCGTTCTGCCAAAAAAACCATTTGCATGCATATCGTGTGGTTTTGCAGCAAACTGCGTCCGCGTCTACCGAAAGATGCATGTGCATGCTTAAAACGCGCTTTGGCACAAATCCATGTGCGGGTGCTAAAAGGAGCAGCATCGGCATGTTTTTCACGTCGTTTGGTAGAAAGCCACGTGCGCGTTCTGCCAAAAGCACCATTTGCATGCATATCGTGTGGTTTTGCAGAAAATTGCGTCCGCGTCTAACAAAAGATGCATGTGCATGCTCAAAACGCGTTTTGGCACAAATCCATGTGCGGGTGCTAAAAACAGCAGCATCGGCATGCTTTTCACGTCGTTTGGTAGAAATCCACGTGCGCTTTCTGCCAAAAGCACCATTTGCATGCATGTCGTGTGGTTTTGCAGAAAACTGCGTCCGCGTCTACCAAAAGGTGCATGTGCTTGCTTAAAACGCGTTTTGGCACAAATCCATGTGCGGGTACTAAAAAGAGCAGCATCGGCATGCTTTTCACGTCGCTTGGTAGAAATCTACGTGCACGTTCTCCCAAAAGCACCATTTGCATGCATATCCCGTCGTTTTGCAGAAAACTGCGTCCGCGTCTATTAAAAGATGCATGTGCATGCTTAAAACGCGTTTTGGCACAAATCCATGTGCGGGTGCTAAAAAGAGCAGCATCGGCATGCTTTTCACGTCGTTTGGTCGAAATCCACGTGCGCGTTCTGCCAAAAGCACCATTTGCATGCATATCGTGTGGTTTTGCTGAAAACTGCGTCCGCGTCTACCAAAGATGCATGTGCATGCTTAAAACGAGTTTTGGCACAAATCCATGTGCAGGTGCTAAAAAGAGCAGCATCGGCATGCTTTTCACGTCGTTTGGTAAAAATCGACGTGCGCGTTCTCCCAAAAGCACCATTTGCATGCATATCGCGTCGTTTTGCAGAAAACTGCGTCCGCGTCTATTAAAAGATGCATGTGCATGCTTAAAACGCGTTTTGGCACAAATCCATGTGCGGGTGCTAAAAAGAGCAGCATCAGCATGCTTTTCACGTCGTTTGGTAGAAATCCACGTGCGCGTTCTGCCAAAAGCACCATTTGCATGCATATCGTGTGGTTTTGCAGAAAACTGCGTCCGCGTCTACCAAAAGATGCATGTGCATGCTTAAAACGCGTTTTGGCACAAATCCATGTGCGGGTGCTAAAAAGAGCAGCATCGGCATGCTTTTCACGTCGTTTGGTAGAAATCGACGTGCGCGTTCTGCCAAAAGCACCATTTGCATGCATATAGTGTGGTTTTGCAGAAAACTGCGTCCGCGTCTACCAAAAGATGCATGTGCATGCTTAAAACGCGTTTTGGCAGAAATCCATGTGCGGGTGCTAAAGAGAGCAGCATCGGCATGCTTTTCATGTCGTTTGGTAGAAATCCATGTGCGCGTTCTGCCAAAAGCACCCTTAGCATGCATGTCGTGTGGTTTTGCAGAAAACTGCGTCCGGTTCTACCAAAAGATGCATGTGCATGCTTATTACGCGTTTTGGCACAAATCCATGTGCGGGTGCTAAAAAGAGCAGCATCGGCATGCTTTTCACGTCGCTTGGTAGAAATCCACGTGCGCGTTCTGCCAAAAGCACCATTTGCATGCATATCGTGTGGTTTTGCAGAAAACTGCATCCGCGTCTACCAAAAGATGCATGTGCATGCTTAAAACGCGTTTTGGCACAAATCCATGTGCGGGTGCTAAAAACAGCAGCATCGGCATGCTTTTCATGTCGTTTGGTAGAAATCCAAGTGCGCGTTCTGCCAAAAGCACCATTTGCATGCATATCATGTGGTTTTGCAGAAAACTGCGTCCGCGTCTACGAAAAGATGCATGTGCATGCTTAAAACGCGTTTTGGCACAAATCCATGTGCGGGTGCTAAAAAGAGCAGCATCGGCATGCTTTTCACGTCGCTTGGTAGAAATCCACGTGCGCGTTCTGCCAAAAGCACCATTTGCATGCATATCGTGTGGTTTTGCAGAAAACTGCATCCGCGTCTGCCAAAAGATGCATGTGCATGCTTAAAACGCGTTTTGGCACAAATCCATGTGCGGGTGCTAAAAAGAGCAGCATCGGCATGCTTTTCACGTCGTTTGGTAGAAATCCTAGTGCGCGTTCTGCAAAAGCACCGTTTGCATGCATATCGTGTGGTTTTGCAGAAAACTGCATCCGCGTCTACCTAAAGATGCATGTGCATGCTTAAAATGCGTTTTGGCACAAATCCATGTGCGGGTGCTAAAAAGAGCTGCATCGGCATGCTTTTCACGTCGTTTTGTAGAAATCCACGTGCGCGTTCTGCCAAAAGCACCATTTGCATGCATATCATGTGGTTTTGCAGAAAACTGTGTCCGCGTCTACCAAAAGATGCATGTGCATGCTTAAAACGCGTTTTGGCACAAATCCATGTGCGGGTGCTAAAAAGAGCAGCATCGGCATGCTTTTCACGTCGCTTGGTAGAAATCCACGTGCGCGTTCTGCCAAAAAAACCATTTGCATGCATATCGTGTGGGTTTGCAGAAAACTGCATCCGCGTCTACCGAAAGATGCATGTGCATGCTTAAAACGCGTTTTGGCACAAATCCATGTGCGGGTGCTAAAAAGAGCAGCATCGGCATGCTTTTCACGTCGTTTGGTAGAAATCCACGTGCGCGTTCTGCCAAAAGCACCATTTGCATGCATATCGTGCGGTTTTGCAGAAAACTGCGTCCGCGTCTACCAAAAGATGCATGTGCATGCTTAAAACGCGTTTTGGCACAAATACCTGTGCGGGTGCTAAAAAGAGCAGCATTGGCATGCTTTTCACGTCGTTTGGAAGAAATCCACGTGCGCGTTCTGCCAAAAGCACCATTTGCATGCATATCGTGTGCTTTTGCAGAAAACTGTGTCCGCGTCTACCAAAAGATGCGTGTGCATGCTCAAAACGCGTTTTGGCACAAATCCATGTGCCGGTGCTAAAAAGACCAGCATCGGCATGCTTTTCACGTCGTTTGGTAGAAATCCACGTGCGCGTTCTGCCAAAAGCACCATTTGCATGCATATCGTGTGGTTTTGCAGAAAACTGCGTCCTCGTCTACCAAAAGATGCATGTGCATGCTTAAAACGCATTTTGGCACAAATCCATGGGCGGGTGCTAAAAAGAGCAGCATTGGCATGCTTTTCACGTCGTTTGGAAGAAATCCACGAGCGCGTTCTGCCAAAAGCACCATTTGAATGCATATCGTGTGCTTTTGCAGAAAACTGTGTCCGCGTCTGCCAAAGGATGCGTGTGCATGCTCAAAACGCGTTTTGGCACAAATCCATGTGCCGGTGCTAAAAAGACCAGCATCGGCATGCTTTTCACGTCGTTTGGTAGAAATCCACGTGCGCGTTCTGCCAAAAGCACCATTTGCATGCATATCGTGGGGTTTTGCAGAAAACTGCGTCCTCGTCTACCAAAAGATGCATGTGCATGCTTAAAACGCATTTTGGCACAAATCCATGTGCGGGTGCTAAACAGAGCAGCATCGGCATGCTTTTCACGTCGTTATGTATAAATCCACGTGCGCGTTCTGCCAAAAGCACCATTTGCATGCATCTCGTGTGGTTTTGCAGAAAACTGCATCCGCGTCTACCAAAAGATGCATGTGCATGCTTAAAACGCGTTTTGGCACAAATCCATGTGCGGGTGCTAAAAAGAGCAGCATCGGCATGCTATTCAAGTCGTTTGTAGAAATCCACGTGCGCGTTCTGCCAAACGTACCATCATCATCAACACCATCATCAGCCTGGTTACGCCCACTGCAGGGCAAAGGCCTCTCCCATATTTCTCCAACAACCCCGGTCATGTACTAATTGTGGCCACGCCGTCCCTGCAAACTCCTTAATCTCATCCGCGCACCTAACTTTCTGCCGCCCCCTGCTACGCTTCCGTTCCCGTGGGAAATGATGCCATAAGCACCATTTGCATGCATATCGTGTGGTTTTGCAGAAAACTGCTTCCGCGTCTACCAAAAGATGCATGTGCATGCACAAAACACGTTTTGGCACAAATCCATGTGCGGGTGCTAAAAAGAGGAGCATCGGCACGCTTTTCACGTCGTTTGGTAGAAATCCGCGTGCGCGTTCTGCCAAAAGCACCATTTGCATGCATATCGTGTGGTTTTGCAGAAAACTGCATCCGCGTCTACCTAAAGATGCATGTGCATGCTTAAAACGCGTTTTGGCACAAATCCATGTGCGGGTGCTAAAAAGAGCCGCATCGGCATGCTTTTCACGTCGTTTGGAAGAAATCCACGTGCGCGTTCTGCCAAAAGCACCATTTGCATGCATATCATGTGGTTTTGTAGAAAACTGTGTCCGCGTCTACGAAAAGATGCATGTGCATGCTTAAAACGCGCTTTGGCACAAATCCATGTGCGGGTGCTAAAAAGAGCAGCATCGGCATGCTTTTCACGTCGTTTGGTAGAAATCCACGTGCGCGTTCTGCCAAAAGCACCATTTGCATGCATATCGTGCGGTTTTGCAGAAAACTGCGTCCGCGTCTACCAAAAGATGCATGTGCATGCTTAAAACGCGTTTTGGCACAAATACCTGTGCGGGTGCTAAAAAGAGCAGCATTGGCATGCTTTTCACGTCGTTTGGAAGAAATCCACGTGCGCGTTCTGCCAAAAGCACCATTTGCATGTATATCGTGTGCTTTTGCAGAAAACTGTGTCCGCGTCTACCAAAAGATGCCTGTGCATGCTCAAAACGCGTTTTGGCACAAATCCATGTGCCGGTGCTAAAAAGACCAGCATCGGCATGCTTTTCACGTCGTTTGGTAGAAATCCACGTGCGCGTTCTGCCAAAAGCACCATTTGCATGCATATCGTGTGGTTTTGCAGAAAACTGCGTCCTCGTCTACCAAAAGATGCATGTGCATGCTTAATACGCATTTTGGCACAAATCCATGTGCGGGTGCTAAACAGAGCAGCATCGGCATGCTTTTCACGTCGTTATGTATAAATCCACGTGCGCGTTCTGCCAAAAGCACCATTTGCATGCATATCGAGTGGTTTTGCAGAAAACTGCATCCGCGTCTACCAAAAGATGCATGTGCATGCTTAAAACGCGTTTTGGCACAAATCCATGTGCGGGTGCTAAAAAGAGCAGCATCGGCATGCTATTCAAGTCGTTTGTAGAAATCCACGTGCGCGTTCTGCCAAACGCACCATCATCATCATCACCATCATCAGCCTGGTTACGCCCACTGCAGGGCAAAGGCCTCTCCCATATTTCTCCAACAACCCCGGTCATGTACTAATTGTGGCCACGCCGTTCCTGCAAACTTCTTAATCTCATCCGCCCACCTAACTTTCTGCCGCCCCCTGCTACGCTTCCGTTCCCTTGGGAAATGATGCCATAAGCACCATTTGCATGCATATCGTGTGGTTTTGCAGAAAACTGCATCCGCGTCTACCAAAAGATGCATGTGCATGCTCAAAACGCGTTTTGGCACAAATCCATGTGCGGGTTGCTAAAAAGAGGAGCATCGGCACGCTTTTCACGTCGTTTGGTAGAAATCCACGTGCGCGTTCTGCCAAAAGCACTATTTGCATGCATATCGTGTGGGTTTGCAGAAAACTGTGTCCGCGTCTACCAAAAGATGCATGTGCATGCTTAAAACGCGTTTTGGCACAAATCCATGTGCGGGTGCTAAAAAGAGCAGCATCGGCATGCTTTTCACGTCGCTGATAGAAATCCACGTGCGCGTTCTGCCAAAAGCACCATTTTCATGCATATCGTGTGGTTTTGCAGAAAACTGCATCCGCGTCTACCAAAAGATGCATGTGCATGCTTAAAACGCGTTTTGGCACAAATCCATGTGCGGGTGCTAAAAAGAGCAGCATCGGCATGCTTTTCACGTCGCTTGGTAGAAATCCACGTGCGCGTTCTGCCAAAAGCACCATTTGCATGCATATCGTGTGGTTTTGCAGAAAACTGCATCCGCGTCGACCAAAAGATGCATGTGCATGCTTAAAACGCGTTTTGGCACAAATCCATGTGCGGGTGCTAAAAAGAGCAGCATCGGCATGCTTTTCACGTCGCTTGGTAGAAATCCACGTGCGCGTTCTGCCAAAAAAACCATTTGCATGCATATCGGGTGGTTTTGCAGAAAACTGCGTCCGCGTCTACCAAAAGATGCATGTGCATGATTAAAACGCGTTTTGGCACAAATCCATGCGCGGGTGCTAAAATGAGCAGCATCGGCATGTTTTTCACGTCGTTTGGTTGAAAGCCACGTGCGCGTTCTGCCAAAAGCACCATTTGCATGCATATCGTGTGGTTTTGCAGAAAACTGCGTCCGCGTCTACCAAAAGATGCATGTGCTTGCTTAAAACGCGTTTTGGCACAAATCCATGTGCGGATGCTAAAAAGAGCAGCATCGGCATGCTTTCACGTCGCTTGGTAGAAATACACGAGCACTCTCCCAAAAGCACCATTTGCATGCATATCGTGCGGTTTTGCATAAAACTGCGTCCGCGTCTACCAAAAGATGCATGTGCATGCTTAAAACGCGTTTTGGCACAAATCCTTGTGCGGGTGCTAAAAAGAGCAGCATCGGCATGCTTTTCAAGTCGTTTGGTAGAAATCCACGTGCGCGTTCTGCTAAAAGCACCATTTGCATGCATATCGTGTGGTTTTGCAGAAAATTGCGTCCGCGTCTAACAAAAGATGCATGTGCATGCTCAAAACGCGTTTTGGCACAAATCCATGTGCGGGTGCTAAAAACAGCAGCATCGGCATGCTTTTCACGTCGTTTGGTAGAAATCCACGTGCGCGTTCTGCCAAAAGCACCATTTGCATGCATATCATGTGGTTTTGCAGAAAACTGCGTCCGCGTCTACCAAAAGATGCATGTGCATGCTTAAAACGCGTTTTGGCACAAATCCATGTGCGGGTGCTAAAAAGAGCAGCATCGGCATGCTTTTCACGTCGCTTGGTATAAATCCGCGTGCGCGTTCTGCCAAAAGCACCATTTGCATGCATATCGTGTGGTTTTGCAGAAAACTGCATCCGCGTCTGCCAAAAGATGCATGTGCATGCTTAAAACGCGTTTTGGCACAAATCCTTGTGCGGGTGCTAAAAAGAGCAGCATCGGCATGCTTTTCACGTCGTTTGGTAGAAATCCACGTGCGCGTTCTGCCAAAAGCACCATTTGCATGCATATCGTGTGGTTTTGCAGAAAACTGCATCCGCGTCCACCGAAAGGCGCATGTGCATGCTTAAAACGTGTTTTGGCACAAATCCATGTGCGGGTGCTAAAAGGAGCAGCATCGGCATGTTTTTCACGTCGTTTGGTAGAAAGCCACGTGCGCGTTCTGCCAAAAGCACCATTTGCATACATATCGTGTGGTTTTGCAGAAAATTGCGTCCGCGTCTAACAAAAGATGCATGTGCATGCTCAAAACGCGTTTTGGCACAAATCCATGTGCGGGTGCTAAAAACAGCAGCATCGGCATGCTTTTCATGTCGTTTGGTAGAAATCCACGTGCGCGTTCTGCCAAAAGCACCATTTGCATGCATGTCGTGTGGTTTTGCAGAAAACTGCATCCGCGTCTACCAAAAGATGCATGTGCATGCTTAAAACGCGTTTTGGCACAAATCCATGTGCGGGTGCTAAAAAGAGCAGCATCGGCATGCTTTTCACGTCACTTGGTAGAAATCCACGTGCGGGTTCTGCCAAAAAAAACATTTGCATGCATATCGTGTGGTTTTGCAGAAAACTGCGTCCGCGTCTACCGAAAGATGCATGTGCATGCTTAAAACGCGTTTTGGCACAAATCCATGTGCGGGTGCTAAAAGGAGCAGCATCGGCATGTTTTTCACGTCGTTTGGTAGAAAGCCACGTGCGCGTTCTGCCAAAAGCACCATTTGCATGTATATCGTGTGGTTTTGCAGAAAATTGCGTCCGCGTCTAACAAAAGATGCATGTGCATGCTCAAAACGCGTTTTGGCACAAATCCGTGTGCGGGTGCTAAAAACAGCAGCATCGGCATGCTTTTCACGTCGTTTGGTAGAAATCCACGTGCGCGTTCTGCCAAAAGCACCATTTGCATGCATATCGTGTGGTTTTGCAGAAAACTGCATCCGCGTCTGCCAAAAGATGCATGTGCATGCTTAAAACGCGTTTTGGCACAAATCCTTGTGCGGGTGCTAAAAAGAGCAGCATCGGCATGCTTTTCACGTCGTTTGGTAGAAATCCACGTGCGCGTTCTGCCAAAAGCACCATTTGCATGCATATCGTGTGGTTTTGCAGAAAACTGCATCCGCGTCCACCGAAAGGCGCATGTGCATGCTTAAAACGCGTTTTGGCACAAATCCATGTGCGGGTGCTAAAAAGAGCAGCATCGGCATGCTTTTCACGTCGCTTGGTAGAAATCCACGTGCGCGTTCTGCCAAAAGCACCATTTGCATGCATATCGTGTGGTTTTGCAGAAAACTGCATCCGCGTCGACCAAAAGATGCATGTGCATGCTTAAAACGCGTTTTGGCACAAATCCATGTGCGGGTGCTAAAAAGAGCAGCATCGGCATGCTTTTCACGTCGCTTGGTAGAAATCCACGTGCGCGTTCTGCCAAAAAAACCATTTGCATGCATATCGGGTGGTTTTGCAGAAAACTGCGTCCGCGTCTACCAAAAGATGCATGTGCATGATAAAAACGCGTTTTGGCACAAATCCATGCGCGGGTGCTAAAATGAGCAGCATCGGCATGTTTTTCACGTCGTTTGGTTGAAAGCCACGTGCGCGTTCTGCCAAAAGCACCATTTGCATGCATATCGTGTGGTTTTGCAGAAAACTGCGTCCGCGTCTACCAAAAGATGCATGTGCTTGCTTAAAACGCGTTTTGGCACAAATCCATGTGCGGATGCTAAAAAGAGCAGCATCGGCATGCTTTCACGTCGCTTGGTAGAAATACACGAGCACTCTCCCAAAAGCACCATTTGCATGCATATCGTGCGGTTTTGCATAAAACTGCGTCCGCGTCTACCAAAAGATGCATGTGCATGCTTAAAACGCGTTTTGGCACAAATCCTTGTGCGGGTGCTAAAAAGAGCAGCATCGGCATGCTTTTCAAGTCGTTTGGTAGAAATCCACGTGCGCGTTCTGCTAAAAGCACCATTTGCATGCATATCGTGTGGTTTTGCAGAAAATTGCGTCCGCGTCTAACAAAAGATGCATGTGCATGCTCAAAACGCGTTTTGGCACAAATCCATGTGCGGGTGCTAAAAACAGCAGCATCGGCATGCTTTTCACGTCGTTTGGTAGAAATCCACGTGCGCGTTCTGCCAAAAGCACCATTTGCATGCATATCATGTGGTTTTGCAGAAAACTGCGTCCGCGTCTACCAAAAGATGCATGTGCATGCTTAAAACGCGTTTTGGCACAAATCCATGTGCGGGTGCTAAAAAGAGCAGCATCGGCATGCTTTTCACGTCGCTTGGTATAAATCCGCGTGCGCGTTCTGCCAAAAGCACCATTTGCATGCATATCGTGTGGTTTTGCAGAAAACTGCATCCGCGTCTGCCAAAAGATGCATGTGCATGCTTAAAACGCGTTTTGGCACAAATCCTTGTGCGGGTGCTAAAAAGAGCAGCATCGGCATGCTTTTCACGTCGTTTGGTAGAAATCCACGTGCGCGTTCTGCCAAAAGCACCATTTGCATGCATATCGTGTGGTTTTGCAGAAAACTGCATCCGCGTCCACCGAAAGGCGCATGTGCATGCTTAAAACGTGTTTTGGCACAAATCCATGTGCGGGTGCTAAAAGGAGCAGCATCGGCATGTTTTTCACGTCGTTTGGTAGAAAGCCACGTGCGCGTTCTGCCAAAAGCACCATTTGCATACATATCGTGTGGTTTTGCAGAAAATTGCGTCCGCGTCTAACAAAAGATGCATGTGCATGCTCAAAACGCGTTTTGGCACAAATCCATGTGCGGGTGCTAAAAACAGCAGCATCGGCATGCTTTTCATGTCGTTTGGTAGAAATCCACGTGCGCGTTCTGCCAAAAGCACCATTTGCATGCATGTCGTGTGGTTTTGCAGAAAACTGCATCCGCGTCTACCAAAAGATGCATGTGCATGCTTAAAACGCGTTTTGGCACAAATCCATGTGCGGGTGCTAAAAAGAGCAGCATCGGCATGCTTTTCACGTCACTTGGTAGAAATCCACGTGCGGGTTCTGCCAAAAAAAACATTTGCATGCATATCGTGTGGTTTTGCAGAAAACTGCGTCCGCGTCTACCGAAAGATGCATGTGCATGCTTAAAACGCGTTTTGGCACAAATCCATGTGCGGGTGCTAAAAGGAGCAGCATCGGCATGTTTTTCACGTCGTTTGGTAGAAAGCCACGTGCGCGTTCTGCCAAAAGCACCATTTGCATGTATATCGTGTGGTTTTGCAGAAAATTGCGTCCGCGTCTAACAAAAGATGCATGTGCATGCTCAAAACGCGTTTTGGCACAAATCCGTGTGCGGGTGCTAAAAACAGCAGCATCGGCATGCTTTTCACGTCGTTTGGTAGAAATCCACGTGCGCGTTCTGCCAAAAGCACCATTTGCTTGCATGTCGTGTGGTTTTGCAGAAAACTGCATCCGCGTCTGCCAAAAGATGCATGTGCATGCTTAAAACGCGTTTTCGCACAAATCCATGTGCGGGTGCTAAAAAGAGCAGCATCGGCATGCTTTTCACGTCGATTGGTAGAAATCCACGTGCGCGTTCTGCCAAAAGCACCATTTGCATGCATATCGTGTGGTTTTGCAGAAAACTGCGTCCGCGTCTACCAAAGATGCATGTGCATGCTTAAAACGAGTTTTGGCACAAATCCATGTGCGGGTGCTAAAAAGAGCAGCATCGGCATGCTTTTACCGTCGTTTGGTAGAAATCGACGTGTGCGTTCTGCCAAAAGCACCATTTGCATGCATATCGTGTGGTTTTGCAGAAAACTGCGTCCGCGTCTACCAAAAGATGCATGTGCATGCTTAAAACGCGTTTTGGCACAAATCCATGTGCGGGTGCTAAAAAGAGCAGCATCGGCATGCTTTTCACGTCGTTTGGTAGAAATCCACGTGCGCGTTCTGCCAAAAGCACCATTTGCATACATATCGTGCGGTTTTGCAGAAAACTGCGTCCGCGTCTACCAAAAGATGCATGTGCATGCTTACAACGCGTTTTGGCACAAATACCTGTGCGGGTGCTAAAAAGAGCAGCATTGGCATGCTTTTCACGTCGTTTGGAAGAAATCCACGTGCGCGTTCTGCCAAAAGCACCATTTGAATGCATATCGTGTGCTTTTGCAGAAAACTGTGTCCGCGTCTGCCAAAGGATGCGTGTGCATGCTCAAAACGCGTTTTGGCACAAATCCATGTGCCGGTGCTAAAAAGACCAGCATCGGCATGCTTTTCACGTCGTTTGGTAGAAATCCACGTGCGCGTTCTGCCAAAAGCACCATTTGCATGCATATCGTGTGGTTTTGCAGAAAACTGCGTCCTCGTCTACCAAAAGATGCATGTGCATGCTTAAAACGCATTTTGGCACAAATCCATGTGCGGGTGCTAAACAGAGCAGCATCGGCATGCTTTTCACGTCGTTATGTATAAATCCACGTGCGCGTTCTGCCAAAAGCACCATTTGCATGCATATCGTGTGGTTTTGCGGAAAACTGCATCCGCGTCTACCAAAAGATGCATGTGCATGCTTAAAACGCGTTTTGGCACAAATCCATGTGCGGGTGCTAAAAAGAGCAGCATCGGCATGCTATTCAAGTCGTTTGTAGAAATCCACGTGCGCGTTCTGCCAAACGCACCATCATCATCATCACCATCATCAGCCTGGTTACGCCCACTGCAGGGCAAAGGCCTCTCCCATATTTCTCCAACAACCCCGGTCATGTACTAATTGTGGCCACGCCGTCCCTGCAAACTTCTTAATCTCATCCGCCCACCTAACTTTCTGCCGCCCCCTGCTACGCTTCCGTTCCCGTGGGAAATGATGCCATAAGCACCATTTGCATGCATATCGTGTGGTTTTCAGAAAACTGCATCCGCGTCTACCAAAAGATGCATGTGCATGCACAAAACACGTTTTGGCACAAATCCATGTGCGGGTGCTAAAAAGAGGAGCATCGGCACGCTTTTCACGTCGTTTGGTAGAAATCCACGTGCGCGTTCTGCCAAAAGCACCATTTGCATGCATATCGTGTGGTTTTGCAGAAAACTGCATCCGCGTCTACCTAAAGATGCATGTGCATGCTTAAAACGCGTTTTGGCACAAATCCATGTGCGGGTGCTAAAAAGAGCCGCATCGGCATGCTTTTCACGTCGTTTGGAAGAAATCCACGTGCGCGTTCTGCCAAAAGCACCATTTGCATGCATATCATGTGGTTTTGCAGAAAACTGTGTCCGCGTCTACGAAAAGATGCATGTGCATGCTTAAAACGCGTTTTGGCACAAATCCATGTGCGGGTGCTAAAAAGAGCAGCATCGGCATGCTTTTCACGTCGTTTGGTAGAAATCCACGTGCGCGTTCTGCCAAAAGCACCATTTGCATGCATATCGTGCGGTTTTGCAGAAAACTGCGTCCGCGTCTACCAAAAGATGCATGTGCATGCTTAAAACGCGTTTTGGCACAAATACCTGTGCGGGTGCTAAAAAGAGCAGCATTGGCATGCTTTTCACGTCGTTTGGAAGAAATCCACGTGCGCGTTCTGCCAAAAGCACCATTTGCGTGTATATCGTGTGCTTTTGCAGAAAACTGTGTCCGCGTCTACCAAAAGATGCGTGTGCATGCTCAAAACGCGTTTTGGCACAAATCCATGTGCCGGTGCTAAAAAGACCAGCATCGGCATGCTTTTCACGTCGTTTGGTAGAAATCCACGTGCGCGTTCTGCCAAAAGCACCATTTGCATGCATATCGTGTGGTTTTGCAGAAAACTGCGTCCTCGTCTACCAAAAGATGCATGTGCATGCTTAAAACGCATTTTGGCACAAATCCATGTGCGGGTGCTAAACAGAGCAGCATCGGCATGCTTTTCACGTCGTTATGTATAAATCCACGTGCGCGTTCTGCCAAAAGCACCATTTGCATGCATATCGAGTGGTTTTGCAGAAAACTGCATCCGCGTCTACCAAAAGATGCATGTGCATGCTTAAAACGCGTTTTGGCACAAATCCATGTGCGGGTGCTAAAAAGAGCAGCATCGGCATGCTATTCAAGTCGTTTGTAGAAATCCACGTGCGCGTTCTGCCAAACGCACCATCATCATCATCACCATCATAAGCCTGGTTACGCCCACTGCAGGGCAAAGGCCTCTCCCATATTTCTCCAACAACCCCGGTCTTGTACTAATTGTGGCCACGCCGTCCCTGCAAACTTCTTAATCTCATCCGCCCACCTAACTTTCTGCCACCCCCTGCTGCGCTTCCGTTCCCTTGGGAAATGATGCCATAAGCACCATTTGCATGCATATCGTGTGGTTTTGCAGAAAACTGCATCCGCGTCTACCAAAAGATGCATGTGCATGCTCAAAACGCGTTTTGGCACAAATCCATGTGCGGGTGCTAAAAAGAGGAGCATCGGCACGCTTTTCACGTCGTTTGGTAGAAATCCACGTGCGCGTTCTGCCAAAAGCACCATTTGCATGCATATCGTGTGGTTTTGCAGAAAACTGCATCCGCGTCTACCAAAAGATGCATGTGCATGCTTAAAACGCGTTTTGGCACAAATCCAGGTGCGGGTGCTAAAAAGAGCAGCATCGGCATGCTATTCAAGCCGTTTGTAGAAATCCACGTGCGCGTTCTGCCAAACGCACCATCATCATCATCACCATCATCAGCCTGGTTACGCCCACTGCAGGGCACAGGCCTCTCCCATATTTCTCCAACAACCCGGTCATGTACTAATTGTGGCCACGCCGTCCCTGCAAACTTCTTAATCTCATCCGCCCACCTAACTTTCTGCCGCCCCCTGCTACGCTTCCGTTCCCGTGGGAAATGATGCCATAAGCACCATTTGCATGCATATCGTGTGGTTTTGCAGAAAACTGCATCCGCGTCTACCAAAAGATGCATGTGTATGCACAAAACACGTTTTGGCACAAATCCATGTGCGGGTGCTAAAAAGAGGAGCATCGGCACGCTTTTCAAGTCGTTTGGTAGAAATCCACGTGCGCGTTCTGCCAAAACCACCATTTGCATGCATATCGTGTGGTTTTGCAGAAAACTGCATCCGCGTCTACCTAAAGATGCATGTGCATGCTTAAAACGCGTTTTGGCACAAATCCATGTGCGGGTGCTAAAAAGAGCCGCATCGGCATGCTTTTCACGTCGTTTGGAAGAAATCCACGTGCGCGTTCTGCCAAAAGCACCATTTGCATGCATATCATGTGTTTTGCAGAAAACTGTGTCCGCGTCTACCAAAAGATGCATGTGCATGCTTAAAACGCGTTTTGGCACAAATCCATGTGCGGGTGCTAAAAAGAGCAGCATCGGCATCCTTTTCACGTCGTTTGGTAGAAATTCACGTGCGCGTTCTGCCAAAAGCACCATTTGCATGCATATCGTGCGGTTTTGCAGAAAACTGCGTGCGCGTCTACCAAAAGATGCATGTGCATGCTTAAAACGCGTTTTGGCACAAATACCTGTGCGGGTGCTAAAAAGAGCAGCATTGGCATGCTTTTCACGTCGTTTGGAAGAAATCCACGTGCGCGTTCTGCCAAAAGCACCATTTGCATGTATATCGTGTGCTTTTGCAGAAAACTGTGTCCGCGTCTACCAAAAGATGCGTGTGCATGCTCAAAACGCGTTTTGGCACAAATCCATGCGCCGGTGCTAAAAAGACCAGCATCGGCATGCTTTTCACGTCGTTTGGTAGAAATCCACGTGCGCGTTCTGCCAAAAGCACCATTTGCATGCATATCGTGTGGTTTTCCAGAAAACTGCGTCCTCGGCTACCAAAAGATGCATGTGCATGCTTAAAACGCGTTTTGGCACAAATCCATGTGCGGGTGCTAAAAAGAGCAGCATCGGCATGCTATTCAAGTCGTTTGTAGAAATCCACGTGCGCGTTCTGCCAAACGCACCATCATCATCATCACCATCATCAGCCTGGTTACGCCCACTGCAGGGCAAAGGCCTCTCCCATATTTCTCCAACAACCCCGGTCATGTACTAATTGTGGCCACGCCGTCCCTGCAAACTTCTTAATCTCATCCGCCCACCTAACTTTCTGCCGCCCCCTGCTACGCTTCCGTTCCCTTGGGAAATGATGCCATAAGCACCTTTGCATGCATATCGTGTGGTTTTGCAGAAAACTGCATCCGCGTCTACCAAAAGATGCATGTGCATGCTCAAAACGCGTTTTGGCACAAATCCATGTGCGGGTGCTAAAAAGAGGAGCATCGGCACACTTTTCACGTCGTTTGGTAGAAATCCACGTGCGCGTTCTGCCAAAAGCACCATTTGCATGCATATCGTGTGGTTTTGCAGAAAACTGCATCCGCGTCTACCTAAAGATGTATGTGCATGCTTAAAACGCGTTTTGGCACAAATCCATGGGCGGGTGCTAAAAAGAGCTGCATCGGCATGCTTTTCACGTCGTTTGGTAGAAATCCACGTGCGCGTTCTGCCAAAAGCACCATTTCCATGCATATCATGTGGTTTTGCAGAAAACTGTGTCCGCGTCTACCAAAAGATGCATGTGCATGCTTAAAACGCGTTTTGGCACAAATCCATGTGCGGGTGCTAAAAAGAGCAGCATCGGCATGCTTTTCACGTCGCTGATAGAAATCCACGTGCGCGTTCTGCCAAAAGCACCATTTTCATGCATATCGTGTGGTTTTGCAGAAAACTGCATCCGCGTCTACCAAAAGATGCATGTGCATGCTTAAAACGCGTTTTGGCACAAATCCATGTGCGGGTGCTAAAAAGAGCAGCATCGGCATGCTTTTCACGTCGCTTGGTAGAAATCCACGTGCGCGTTCTGCCAAAAGCACCATTTGCATGCATATCGTGTGGTTTTGCAGAAAACTGCATCCGCGTCGACCAAAAGATGCATGTGCATGCTTAAAACGCGTTTTGGCACAAATCCATGTGCGGGTGCTAAAAAGAGCAGCATCGGCATGCTTTTCACGTCGCTTGGTAGAAATCCACGTGCGCGTTCTGCCAAAAAAACCATTTGCATGCATATCGTGTGGTTTTGCAGAAAACTGCGTCCGCGTCTACCAAAAGATGCATGTGCATGATTAAAACGCGTTTTCGCACAAATCCATGTGCGGGTGCTAAAATGAGCAGCATCGGCATGTTTTTCACGTCGTTTGGTTGAAAGCCACGTGCGCGTTCTGCCAAAAGCACCATTTGCATGCATATCCTGTGGTTTTGCAGAAAACTGCGTCCGCGTCTACCAAAAGATGCATGTGCTTGCTTAAAACGCGTTTTGGCACAAATCCATGTGCGGATGCTAAAAAGAGCAGCATCGGCATGCTTTTCACGTCGCTTGGTAGAAATACACGAGCACTCTCCCAAAAGCACCATTTGCATGCATATCGTGCGGTTTTGCATAAAACTGCGTCCGCGTCTACCAAAAGATGCATGTGCATGCTTAAAACGCGTTTTGGCACAAATCCTTGTGCGGGTGCTAAAAAGAGCAGCATCGGCATGCTTTTCAAGTCGTTTGGTAGAAATCCACGTGCACGTTCTGCTAAAAGCACCATTTGCATGCATATCGTGTGCTTTTGCAGAAAATTGCGTCCGCGTCTAACAAAAGATGCATGTGCATGCTCGAAACGCGTTTTGGCACAAATCCATGTGCGGGTGCTAAAAACAGCAGCATCGGCATGCTTTCACGTCGTTTGGTAGAAATCCACGTGCGCGTTCTGCCAAAAGCACCATTTGCATGCATATCATGTGGTTTTGCAGAAAACTGCGTCCGCGTCTACCAAAAGATGCATGTGCATGCTTAAAACGCGTTTTGGCACAAATCCATGTGCGGGTGCTAAAAAGAGCAGCATCGGCATGCTTTTCACGTCGCTTGGTATAAATCCGCGTGTGCGTTCTGCCAAAAGCACCATTTGCATGCATATCGTGTGGTTTTGCAGAAAACTGCATCCGCGTCTGCCAAAAGATGCATGTGCATGCTTAAAACGCGTTTTGGCACAAATCCTTGTGCGGGTGCTAAAAAGAGCAGCATCGGCATGCTTTTCACGTCGTTTGGTAGAAATCCACGTGCGCGTTCTGCCAAAAGCACCATTTGCATGCATATCGTGTGGTTTTGCAGAAAACTGCATCCGCGTCCACCGAAAGGCGCATGTGCATGCTTAAAACGTGTTTTGGCACAAATCCATGTGCGGGTGCTAAAAGGAGCAGCATCGGCATGTTTTTCACGTCGTTTGGTAGAAAGCCACGTGCGCGTTCTGCCAAAAGCACCATTTGCATGCATATCGTGTGGTTTTGCAGAAAATTGCGTCCGCGTCTAACAAAAGATGCATGTGCATGCTCAAAACGCGTTTTGGCACAAATCCATGTGCGGGTGCTAAAACAGCAGCATTGGCATGCTTTTCATGTCGTTTGGTAGAAATCCACGTGCGCGTTCTGCCAAAAGCACCATTTGCATGCATGTCGTGTGGTTTTGCAGAAAACTGCATCCGCGTCTGCCAAAAGATGCATGTGCATGCTCAAAACGCATTTTGGCACAAATCCATGTGCGGGTGCTAAAAGGAGCAGCATCGGCATGCTTTTCACGTCGTTTGGTAGAAATCCTAGTGCGCGTTCTGCAAAAGCACCGTTTGCATGCATATCGTGTGGTTTTGCAGAAAACTGCATCCGCGTCTACCTAAAGACGCATGTGCATGCTTAAAACGCGTTTTGGCACAAATCCATGTGTGGGTGCTAAAAAGAGCAGCATTGGCATGCTTTTCACGTCGTTTGGTAGAAATCCACGTGCGCGTTCTGCCAAAAGCACCATTTGCATGCATATCATGTGGTTTTGCAGAAAACTGTGTCCGCGTCTACCAAAAGATGCATGTGCATGCTTAAAACGCGTTTTGGCACAAATACATGTGCGGGTGCTAAAAAGAGTAGCATCGGCATGCTTTTCACGTCGCTTGGTACAAATCCACGTGCGCGTTCTGCCAAAAAAACCATTTGCATGCATATCGTGTGGTTTTGTAGAAAACTGCATCCGCGTCTACCGAAAGATGCATGTGCATGCTTAAAACGCGTTTTGGCACAAATCCATGTGCGGGTGCTAAAAAGAGCAGCATCGGCATGCTTTTCGCGTCGTTTGGTAGAAATCCACGTGCGCGTTCTGCCAAAAGCACCATTTGCATGCATATCGTGCGGTTTTGCAGAAAACTGCGTCCGCGTCTACCAAAAGATGCATGTGCATGCTTAAAACGCGTTTTGGCACAAATACCTGTGCGGGTGCTAAAAAGAGCAGCATTGGCATGCTTTTCACGTCGTTTGGAAGAAATCCACGTGCGCGTTCTGCCAAAAGCACCATTTGCATGCATATCGTGTGCTTTTGCAGAAAACTGTGTCCGCGTCTACCAAAAGATGCGTGTGCATGCTCAAAACGCGTTTTGGCACAAATCCATGTGCCGGTGCCAAAAAGACCAGCATCGGCATGCTTTTCACGTCGTTTGGTAGAAATGCACGTGCGCGTTCTGCCAAAAGCACCATTTGCATGCATATCGTGTGGTTTTGCAGAAAACTGCGTCCTCGTCTACCAAAAGATGCATGTGCATGCTTAAAACGCATTTTGGCACAAATCCATGTGCGGGTGCTAAACAGAGCAGCATCGGCATGCTTTTCACGTCGTTATGTATAAATCCACGTGCGCGTTCTGCCAAAAGCACCATTTGCATGCATATCGAGTGGTTTTGCAGAAAACTGCATCCGCGTCTACCAAAAGATGCATGTGCATGCTTAAAACGCGTTTTGGCACAAATCCATGTGCGGGTGCTAAAAGAGCAGCATCGGCATGCTATTCAAGTCGTTTGTAGAAATCCACGTGCGCGTTCTGCCAAACGCACCATCATCATCATCACCATCATCAGCCTGGTTACGCCCACTGCAGGGCAAAGGCCTCTCCCATATTTCTCCAACAACCCCGGTCATGTACTAATTGTGGCCACGCCGTCCCTGCAAACTTCTTAATCTCATCCGCCCACCTAACTTTCTGCCGCCCCCTGCTACGCTTCCGTTCCCTTGGGAAATGATGCCATAAGCACCTTTGCATGCATATCGTGTGGTTTTGCAGAAAACTGCATCCGCGTCTACCAAAAGATGCATGTGCATGCTCAAAACGCGTTTTGGCACAAATCCATGTGCGGGTGCTAAAAAGAGGAGCATCGGCACGCTTTTCACGTCGTTTGGTAGAAATCCACGTGCGCGTTCTGCCAAAAGCACCATTTGCATGCATATCGTGTGGTTTTGCAGAAAACTGCATCCGCGTCTACCTAAAGATGTATGTGCATCCTTAAAACGCGTTTTGGCACAAATCCATGGGCGGGTGCTAAAAAGAGCTGCATTGGCATGCTTTTCACGTCGTTTGGTAGAAATCCACGTGCGCGTTCTGCCAAAAGCACCATTTCCATGCATATCATGTGGTTTTGCAGAAAACTGTGTCCGCGTCTACCAAAAGATGCATGTGCATGCTTAAAACGCGTTTTGGCACAAATCCATGTGCGGGTGCTAAAAAGAGCAGCATCGGCATGCTTTTCACGTCGCTGATAGAAATCCACGTGCGCGTTCTGCCAAAAGCACCATTTTCATGCATATCGTGTGGTTTTGCAGAAAACTGCATCCGCGTCTACCAAAAGATGCATGTGCATGCTTAAAACGCGTTTTGGCACAAATCCATGTGCGGGTGCTAAAAAGAGCAGCATCGGCATGCTTTTCACGTCGCTTGGTAGAAATCCACGTGCGCGTTCTGCCAAAAGCACCATTTGCATGCATATCGTGTGGTTTTGCAGAAAACTGCATCCGCGTCGACCAAAAGATGCATGTGCATGCTTAAAACGCGTTTTGGCACAAATCCATGTGCGGGTGCTAAAAAGAGCAGCATCGGCATGCTTTTCACGTCGCTTGGTAGAAATCCACGTGCGCGTTCTGCCAAAAAAACCATTTCCATGCATATCATGTGGTTTTGCAGAAAACTGCGTCCGCGTCTACCAAAAGATGCATGTGCATGATTAAAACGCGTTTTGGCACAAATCCATGTGCGGGTGCTAAAATGAGCAGCATCGGCATGTTTTTCACGTCGTTTGGTTGAAAGCCACATGCGCGTTCTGCCAAAAGCACCATTTGCATGCATATCCTGTGGTTTTGCAGAAAACTGCGTCCGCGTCTACCAAAAGATGCATGTGCTTGCTTAAAACGCGTTTTGGCACAAATCCATGTGCGGATGCTAAAAAGAGCAGCATCGGCATGCTTTTCACGTCGCTTGGTAGAAATACACGAGCACTCTCCCAAAAGCACCATTTGCATGCATATCGTGCGGTTTTGCATAAAACTGCGTCCGCGTCTACCAAAAGATGCATGTGCATGCTTAAAACGCGTTTTGGCACAAATCCTTGTGCGGGTGCTAAAAAGAGCAGCATCGGCATGCTTTTCAAGTCGTTTGGTAGAAATCCACGTGCACGTTCTGCTAAAAGCACCATTTGCATGCATATCGTGTGCTTTTGCAGAAAATTGCGTCCGCGTCTAACAAAAGATGCATGTGCATGCTCGAAACGCGTTTTGGCACAAATCCATGTGCGGGTGCTAAAAACAGCAGCATCGGCATGCTTTTCACGTCGTTTGGTAGAAATCCACGTGCGCGTTCTGCCAAAAGCACCATTTGCATGCATATCATGTGGTTTTGCAGAAAACTGCGTCCGCGTCTACCAAAAGATGCATGTGCATGCTTAAAACGCGTTTTGGCACAAATCCATGTGCGGGTGCTAAAAAGAGCAGCATCGGCATGCTTTTCACGTCGCTTGGTATAAATCCGCGTGTGCGTTCTGCCAAAAGCACCATTTGCATGCATATCGTGTGGTTTTGCAGAAAACTGCATCCGCGTCTGCCAAAAGATGCATGTGCATGCTTAAAACGCGTTTTGGCACAAATCCTTGTGCGGGTGCTAAAAAGAGCAGCATCGGCATGCTTTTCACGTCGTTTGGTAGAAATGCACGTGCGCGTTCTGCCAAAAGCACCATTTGCATGCATATCGTGTGGTTTTGCAGAAAACTGCGTCCTCGTCTACCAAAAGATGCATGTGCATGCTTAAAACGCATTTTGGCACAAATCCATGTGCGGGTGCTAAACAGAGCAGCATCGGCATGCTTTTCACGTCGTTATGTATAAATCCACGTGCGCGTTCTGCCAAAAGCACCATTTGCATGCATATCGAGTGGTTTTGCAGAAAACTGCATCCGCGTCTACCAAAAGATGCATGTGCATGCTTAAAACGCGTTTTGGCACAAATCCATGTGCGGGTGCTAAAAGAGCAGCATCGGCATGCTATTCAAGTCGTTTGTAGAAATCCACGTGCGCGTTCTGCCAAACGCACCATCATCATCATCACCATCATCAGCCTGGTTACGCCCACTGCAGGGCAAAGGCCTCTCCCATATTTCTCCAACAACCCCGGTCATGTACTAATTGTGGCCACGCCATCCCTGCAAACTTCTTAATCTCATCCGCCCACCTAACTTTCTGCCGCCCCCTGCTACGCTTCCGTTCCCTTGGGAAATGATGCCATAAACACCATTTGCATGCATATCGTGTGGTTTTGCAGAAAACTGCATCCGCGTCTACCAAAAGATGCATGTGCATGCTCAAAACGCGTTTTGGCAAAAATCCATGTGCGGGAGCTAAAAAGAGGAGCATCGGCACGCTTTTCACGTCGTTTGGTAGAAATCCACGTGCGCGTTCTGCCAAAAGCACCATTTGCATGCATATCGTGTGGTTTTGCAGAAAACTGCATCCGCGTCTACCTAAAGATGCATGTGCATGCTTAAAACGCGTTTTGGCACAAATCCATGTGCGGGTGCTAAAAAGAGCTGCATCGGCATGCTTTTCACGTCGTTTGGTAGAAATCCACGTGCGCGTTCTGCCAAAAGCACCATTTGCATGCATATCATGTGGTTTTGCAGAAAACTGTGTCGGCGTCTACCAAAAGATGCATGTGCATGCTTAAAACACGTTTTGGCACAAATCCATGTGCGGGTGCTAAAAAGAGCAGCATCGGCATGCTTTTCACGTCGCTGATAGAAATCCACGTACGCGTGCTGCCAAAAGCACCATTTTCATGCATATCGTGTGGTTTTGCAGAAAACTGCATCCGCGTCTACCAAAAGATGCATGTACATGCTTAAAACGCGTTTTGGCACAAATCCATGTGCGGGTGCTAAAAAGAGCAGCATCGGCATGCTATTCAAGTCGTTTGTAGAAATCCACGTGCGCGTTCTGCCAAACGCACCATCATCATCATCACCATCATCAGCCTGGTTACGCCCACTGCAGGGCAAAGGCTTCTCCCATATTTCTCCAACAACGCCGGTCATGTACTAATTGTGGCCACGCCGTCCCTGCAAACTTCTTAATCTCATCCGCCCACCTAACTTTCTGCCGCCCCCTGCTACGCTTCCGTTCCCTTGGGAAATGATGCCAAAAGCACCATTTGCATGCATATCGTGTGGTTTTGCAGAAAACTGCGTCCGCGTCTACCAAAGATGCATGTGCATGCTTAAAACGAGTTTTGGCACAAATCCATGTGCGGGTGCTAAAAAGAGCAGCATCGGCATGCTTTTCACGTCGTTTGGTAGAAATCAACGTGTGCGTTCTGCCAAAAGCACCATTTGCATGCATATCGTGTGGTTTTGCAGAAAACTGCGTCCTCGTCTACCAAAAGATGCATGTGCATGCTTAAAACGCATTTTGGCACAAATCCATGTGCGGGTGCTAAACAGAGCAGCATCGGCATGCTTTTCACGTCGTTATGTATAAATCCACGTGCGCGTTCTGCCAAAAGCACCATTTGCATGCATATCGTGTGGTTTTGCAGAAAACTGCATCCGCGTCTACCAAAAGATGCATGTGCATGCTTAAAACGCGTTTTGGCACAAATCCATGTGCGGGTGCTAAAAAGAGCAGCATCGGCATCCTATTCAAGTCGTTTGTAGAAATCCACGTGCGCGTTCTGCCAAACGCACCATCATCATCATCACCATCATCAGCCTGGTTACGCCCACTGCAGGGCAAAGGCCTCTCCCATATTTCTCCAACAACCCCGGTCATGTACTAATTGTGGCCACGCCGTCCCTGCAAACTTCTTAATCTCATCCGCCCACCTAACTTTCTGCCGCCCCCTGCTACGCTTCCGTTCCCTTGGGAAATGATGCCATAAGCACCTTTGCATGCATATCGTGTGGTTTTGCAGAAAACTGCATCCGCGTCTACCAAAAGATGCATGTGCATGCTCAAAACGCGTTTTGGCACAAATCCATGTGCGGGTGCTAAAAAGAGGAGCATCGGCACGCTTTTCACGTCGTTTGGTAGAAATCCACGTGCGCGTTCTGCCAAAAGCACCATTTGCATGCATATCGTGTGGTTTTGCAGAAAACTGCATCCGCGTCTACCTAAAGATGTATGTGCATCCTTAAAACGCGTTTTGGCACAAATCCATGGGCGGGTGCTAAAAAGAGCTGCATTGGCATGCTTTTCACGTCGTTTGGTAGAAATCCACGTGCGCGTTCTGCCAAAAGCACCATTTCCATGCATATCATGTGGTTTTGCAGAAAACTGTGTCCGCGTCTACCAAAAGATGCATGTGCATGCTTAAAACGCGTTTTGGCACAAATCCATGTGCGGGTGCTAAAAAGAGCAGCATCGGCATGCTTTTCACGTCGCTGATAGAAATCCACGTGCGCGTTCTGCCAAAAGCACCATTTTCATGCATATCGTGTGGTTTTGCAGAAAACTGCATCCGCGTCTACCAAAAGATGCATGTGCATGCTTAAAACGCGTTTTGGCACAAATCCATGTGCGGGTGCTAAAAAGAGCAGCATCGGCATGCTTTTCACGTCGCTTGGTAGAAATCCACGTGCGCGTTCTGCCAAAAGCACCATTTGCATGCATATCGTGTGGTTTTGCAGAAAACTGCATCCGCGTCGACCAAAAGATGCATGTGCATGCTTAAAACGCGTTTTGGCACAAATCCATGTGCGGGTGCTAAAAAGAGCAGCATCGGCATGCTTTTCACGTCGCTTGGTAGAAATCCACGTGCGCGTTCTGCCAAAAGCACCATTTGCATGCATATCGAGTGGTTTTGCAGAAAACTGCATCCGCGTCTACCAAAAGATGCATGTGCATGCTTAAAACGCGTTTTGGCACAAATCCATATGCGGGTGCTAAAAAGAGCAGCATCGGCATGCTATTCAAGTCGTTTGAAGAAATCCACGTGCGCGTTCTGCCAAACGCACCATCATCATCATCATCACCATCATCAGCCTGGTTACGCCCACTGCAGGGCAAAGGCCTCTCCCATATTTCTCCAACAACCCCGGTCATGTACTAATTGTGGCCACGCCGTCCCTGCAAACTTCTTAATCTCATCCGCCCACCTAACTTTCTGCCGCCCCCTGCTACGCTTCCGTTTCCTTGGGAAATGATGCCATAAGCACCATTTGCATGCATATCGTGTGGTTTTGCAGAAAACTGCATCCGCGTCTACCAAAAGATGCATGTGCATGCTCAAAACGCGTTTTGGCACAAATCCATGTGCGGGTGCTAAAAAGAGGAGCATCGGCACGCTTTTCACGTCGTTTGGTAGAAATCCACGTGCGCGTTCTGCCAAAAGCACCATTTGCATGCATATCGTGTGGTTTTGCAGAAAACTGCATCCGCGTCTACCTAAAGATGCATGTGCATGCTTAAAACGCCTTTTGGCACAAATCCATGGGCGGGTGCTAAAAAGAGCTGCATCGGCATGCTTTTCACGTCGTTTGGTAGAAATCCACGTGCGCGTTCTGCCAAAAGCACCATTTGCATGCATATCATGTGGTTTTGCAGAAAACTGTGTCCGCGTCTACCAAAAGATGCATGTGCATGCTTAAAACGCGTTTTGGCACAAATCCATGTGCGGGTGCTAAAAAGAGCAGCATCGGCATGCTTTTCACGTCGCTGATAGAAATCCACGTGCGCGTTCTGCCAAAAGCACCATTTTCATGCATATCGTGTGGTTTTGCAGAAAACTGCATCCGCGTCTACCAAAAGATGCATGTGCATGCTTAAAACGCGTTTTGGCACAAATCCATGTGCGGGTGCTAAAAAGAGCAGCATCGGCATGCTTTTCACGTCGCTTGGTAGAAATCCACGTGCGCGTTCTGCCAAAAGCACCATTTGCATGCATATCGTGTGGTTTTGCAGAAAACTGCATCCGCGTCGACCAAAAGATGCATGTGCATGCTTAAAACGCGTTTTGGCACAAATCCATGTGCGGGTGCTAAAAAGAGCAGCATCGGCATGCTTTTCACGTCGCTTGGTAGAAATCCACGTGCGCGTTCTGCCAAAAAAACCATTTGCATGCATATCGCGTGGTTTTGCAGAAAACTGCGTCCGCGTCTACCAAAAGATGCATGTGCATGATTAAAACGCGTTTTGGCACAAATCCTTGTGCGGGTGCTAAAATGAGCAGCATCGGCATGTTTTTCACGTCGTTTGGTTGAAAGCCACGTGCGCGTTCTGCCAAAAGCACCATTTGCATGCATATCGTGTGGTTTTGCAGAAAACTGCGTCCGCGTCTACCAAAAGATGCATGTGCTTGCTTAAAACGCATTTTGGCACAAATCCATGTGCGGATGCTAAAAAGAGCAGCATCGGCATGCTTTTCACGTCGCTTGGTAGAAATACACGAGCACTCTCCCAAAAGCACCATTTGCATGTATATCGTGCGGTTTTGCATAAAACTGCGTCCGCGTCTGCCAAAAGATGCATGTGCATGCTTAAAACGCGTTTTGGCACAAATCCTTGTGCGGGTGCTAAAAAGAGCAGCATCGGCATGCTTTTCACGTCGTTTGGTAGAAATCCACGTGCGCGTTCTGCCAAAAGCACCATTTGCATGCATATCGTGTGGTTTTGCAGAAAACTGCGTCCGCGTCCACCGAAAGGCGCATGTGCATGCTTAAAACGTGTTTTGGCACAAATCCATGTACGGGTGCTAAAAGGAGCAGCATCGGCATGTTTTTCACGTCGGTTGGTAGAAAGCCACGTGCGCGTTCTGCCAAAAGCACCATTTGCATGCATATCGTGTGGTTTTGCAGAAAACTGCGTCCGCGTCTGCCAAAAGATGCATGTGCATGCTTAAAACGCGTTTTGGCACAAATCCTTGCGCGGGTGCTAAAAAGAGCAGCATCGGCATGCTTTTCACGTCGTTTGGTAGAAATCCACGTGCGCGTTCTGCCAAAAAAACCATTTGCATGCATATCGTGTGGTTTTGCAGAAAACTGCGTCGGCGTCTACCAAAAGATGCATGTGCATGATTAAAACGCGTTTTGGCACAAATCCATGTGCGGGTGCTAAAATGAGCAGCATCGGCATGTTTTTCACGTCGTTTGGTTGAAAGCCACGTGCGCGTTCTGCCAAAAGCACCATTTGCATGCATATCGTGTGGTTTTGCAGAAAACTACGTCCGCGTCTACCAAAAGATGCATGTGCTTGCTTAAAACGCGTTTTGGCACAAATCCATGTGCGGATGCTAAAAAGAGCAGCATCGGCATGCTTTTCACGTCACTTGGTAGAAATACACGAGCACTCTCCCAAAAGCACCATTTGCATGCATATCGTGCGGTTTTGCATAAAACTGCGTCCGCGTCTGCCAAAAGATGCATGTGCATGCTTAAAACGCGTTTTGGCACAAATCCTTGTGCGGGTGCTAAAAAGAGCAGCATCGGCATGCTTTTCACGTCGTTTGGTAGAAATCCACGTGCGCGTTCTGGAAAAAGCACCATTTGCATGCATATCGTGTGGTTTTGCAGAAAACTGCGTCCGCGTCCACCGAAAGGCGCATGTGCATGCTTAAAACGTGTTTTGGCACAAATCCATGTACGGGTGCTAAAAGGAGCAGCATCGGCATGTTTTTCACGTCGTTTGGTAGAAAGCCACGTGCGCGTTCTGCCAAAAGCACCATTTGCATGCATATCGTGTGGTTTTGTAGAAAACTGCGTCCGCGTCTGCCAAAAGATGCATGTGCATGCTTAAAACGCGTTCTGGCACAAATCCTTGCGCGGGTGCTAAAAAGAGCAGCATCGGCATGCTTTTCACGTCGTTTGGTAGAAATCCACGTGCGCGTTCTGCCAAAAGCACCATTTGCATGCATATCGTGTTGTTTTGCAGAAAACTGCATCCGCGTCCACCGAAAGGCGCATGTGCATGCTTAAAACGTGTTTTGGCACAAATCCATGTACGGGTGCTAAAAGGAGCAGCATCGGCATGTTTTTCACGTCGTTTGGTAGAAAGCCACGTGCGCGTTCTGCCAAAAGCACCATTTGCATGCATATCGTGTGGTTTTGCAGAAAATTGCGTCCGCGTCTAACAAAAGATGCATGTGCATGCTCAAAACGCGTTTTGGCACAAATCCATGTGCGGGTGCTAAAAACAGCAGCATCGGCATGCTTTTCATGTCGTTTGGTAGAAATCCACGTGCGCGTTCTGCCAAAAGCACCATTTGCATGCATGTCGTGTGGTTTTGCAGAAAACTGCATCCGCGTCTTCCAAAAGATGCATGTGCATGCTTAAAACGCGTTTTGGCACAAATCCATGTACGGGTGCTAAAAGGAGCAGCATCGGCATGTTTTTCACGTCGTTTGGTAGAAATCCACGTGCGCGTTCTGCCAAAAGCACCATTTGCATGCATATTGTGTGGTTTTGCAGAAAACTGCATCCGCGTCGACCAAAAGATGCATGTGCATGCTTAAAACGCGTTTTGGCACAAATCCATGTGCGGGTGCTGAAAAGAGCAGCATCGGCATGCTTTTCACGTCGCTTGGTAGAAATCCACGTGCGCGTTCTGCCAAAAAAACCATTTGCATGCATATCGTGTGGTTTTGCAGAAAACTGCGTCGGCGTCTACCAAAAGATGCATGTGCATGATTAAAACGCGTTTTGGCACAAATCCATGTGCGGGTGCTAAAATGAGCAGCATCGGCATGTTTTTCACGTCGTTTGCTTGAAAGCCACGTGCGCGTTCTGCCAAAAGCACCATTTGCATGCATATCGTGTGGTTTTGCAGAAAACTGCGTCCGCGTCTACCAAAAGATGCATGTGCTTGCTTAAAACGCGTTTTGGCACAAATCCATGTGCGGATGCTAAAAAGAGCAGCATCGGCATGCTTTTCACGTCGCTTGGTAGAAATACACGAGCACTCTCCCAAAAGCACCATTTGCATGCATATCGTGCGGTTTTGCATAAAACTGCGTCCGCGTCTGCCAAAAGATGCATGTGCATGCTTAAAACGCGTTTTGGCACAAATCCTTGTGCGGGTGCTAAAAAGAGCAGCATCGGCATGCTTTTCACGTCGTTTGGTAGAAATCCACGTGCGCGTTCTGCCAAAAGCACCATTTGCATGCATATCGTGTGGTTTTGCAGAAAACTGCGTCCGCGTCCACCGAAAGGCGCATGTGCATGCTTAAAACGTGTTTTGGCACAAAACCATGTACGGGTGCTAAAAGGAGCAGCATCGGCATGTTTTTCACGTCGTTTGGTAGAAAGCCACGTGCGCGTTCTGCCAAAAGCACCATTTGCATGCATATCGTGTGGTTTTGCAGAAAACTGCGTCCGCGTCTGCCAAAAGATGCATGTGCATGCTTAAAACGCGTTTTGGCACAAATCCTTGTGCGGGTGCTAAAAAGAGCAGCATCGGCATGCTTTTCACGTCGTTTGGTAGAAATCCACGTGCGCGTTCTGCCAAAAGCACCATTTGCATGCATATCGTGTGGTTTTGCAGAAAACTGCATCCGCGTCCACCGAAAGGCGCATGTGCATGCTTAAAACGTGTTTTGGCACAAATCCATGTACGGGTGCTAAAAGGAGCAGCATCGGCATGTTTTTCACGTCGTTTGGTAGAAAGCCACGTGCGCGTTCTGCCAAAAGCACCATTTGCATGCATATCGTGTGGTTTTGCAGAAAATTGCGTCCGCGTCTAACAAAAGATGCATGTGCATGCTCAAAACGCGTTTTGGCACAAATCCATGTGCGGGTGCTAAAAACAGCAGCATCGGCATGCTTTTCATGTCGTTTGGTAGAAATCCACGTGCGCGTTCTGCCAAAAGCACCATTTGCATGCATGTCGTGTGGTTTTGCAGAAAACTGCATCCGCGTCTGCCAAAAGATGCATGTGCATGCTTAAAACGCGTTTTGGCACAAATCCATGTACGGGTGCTAAAAAGAGCAGCATCGGCATGCTTTTCACGTCGTTTGGTAGAAATCCTAGTGCGCGTTCTGCAAAAGCACCGTTTGCATGCATATCGTGTGGTTTTGCAGAAAACTGCATCCGCGTCTACCTAAAGATGCATGTGCATGCTTAAAACGCGTTTTGGCACAAATCCATGTGCGGGTGCTAAAAAGAGCTGCATCGGCATGCTTTTCACGTCGTTTGGTAGAAATCCACGTGCGCGTTCTGCCAAAAGCACCATTTGCATGCATATCATGTGGTTTTGCAGAAAACTGTGTCCGCGTCTACCAAAAGTTGCATGTGCATGCTTAAAACGCGTTTTGGCACAAATCCATGTGCGGGTGCTAAAAAGAGCAGCATCGGCATGCTTTTCACGTCGCTTGGTAGAAATCCACGTGCGCGTTCTGCCAAAAAAACCATTTGCATGCATATCGTGTGGTTTTGCAGAAAACTGCATCCGCGTCTACCGAAAGATGCATGTGCATGCTTAAAACGCGTTTTGGCACAAATCCATGTGCGGGTGCTAAAAAGAGCAGCATCGGCATGCTTTGCACGTCGTTTGGTAGAAATCCACGTGCGCGTTCTGCCAAAAGCACCATTTGCATGCATATCGTGCGGTTTTGCAGAAAACTGCGTCCGCGTCTACCAAAAGATGCATGTGCATGCTTAAAACGCGTTTTGGCACAAATACCTGTGCGGGTGCTAAAAAGAGCAGCATTGGCATGCTTTTCACGTCGTTTGGAAGAAATCCACGTGCGCGTTCTGCCAAAAGCACCATTTGCATGCATATCGTGTGGTTTTGCAGAAAACTGCGTCCTCGTCTACCAAAAGATGCATGTGCATGCTTAAAACGCATTTTGGCACAAATCCATGTGCGGGTGCTAAACAGAGCAGCATCGGCATGCTTTTCACGTCGTTATGTATAAATCCACGTGCGCGTTCTGCCAAAAGCACCATTTGCATGCATATCGAGTGGTTTTGCAGAAAACTGCATCCGCGTCTACCAAAAGATGCATGTGCATGCTTAAAACGCGTTTTGGCACAAATCCATGTGCGGGTGCTAAAAAGAGCAGCATCGGCATGCTATTCAAGTCGTTTGTAGAAATCCACGTGCGCGTTCTGCTAAACGCACCATCATCATCATGACCATCATCAGCCTGGTTACGCCCACTGCAGGGCAAAGGCCTCTCCCATATTTCTCCAACAACCCCGGTCATGTACTAATTGTGGCCACGCCGTCCCTGCAAACTTCTTAATCTCATCCGCCCACCTAACTTTCTGCCGCCCCCTGCTACGCTTCCGTTCCCTTGGGAAATGATGCCATAAGCACCATTTGCATGCATATCGTGTGGTTTTGCAGAAAACTGCATCCGCGTCTACCAAAAGATGCATGTGCATGCTCAAAACGCGTTTTGGCACAAATCCATGTGCGGGTGCTAAAAAGAGCAGCATCGGCATGCTTTTCACGTCGCTTGGTAGAAATCCACGTGCGCGTTCTGCCAAAAGCACCATTTGCATGCATATCGTGTGGTTTTGCAGAAAACTGCATCCGCGTCTACCTAAAGATGCATGTGCATGCTTAAAATGCATTTTGGCACAAATCCATGTGCGGGTGCTAAAAAGAGCTGCATCGGCATGCTTTTCACGTCGTTTGGTAGAAATCCACGTGCGCGTTCTGCCAAAAGCACCATTTGCATGCATATCATGTGGTTTTGCAGAAAACTGTGTCCGCGTCTACCAAAAGATGCATGTGCATGCTTAAAACGCGTTTTGGCACAAATCCATGTGCGGGTGCTAAAAACAGCAGCATCGGCATGCTTTTCACGTCGCTGATAGAAATCCACGTACGCGTGCTGCCAAAAGCACCATTTTCATGCATATCGTGTGGTTTTGCAGAAAACTGCATCCGCGTCTACCAAAAGATGCATGTACATGCTTAAAACGCGTTTTGGCACAAATCCATGTGCGGGTGCTAAAAAGAGCAGCATCGGCATGCTTTTCACGTTGCTTGGTAGAAATCCACGTGCGCGTTCTGCCAAAAGCACCATTTGCATGCATATCGTGTGGTTTTGCAGAAAACTGCATCCGCGTCGACCAAAAGATGCATGTGCATGCTTAAAACGCGTTTTGGCACAAATCCATGTGCGGGTGCTAAAAAGAGCAGCATCGGCATGCTATTCAAGTCGTTTGTAGAAATCCACGTGCGCGTTCTGCTAAACGCACCATCATCATCATGACCATCATCAGCCTGGTTACGCCCACTGCAGGGCAAAGGCCTCTCCCATATTTCTCCAACAACCCCGGTCATGTACTAATTGTGGCCACGCCGTCCCTGCAAACTTCTTAATCTCATCCGCCCACCTAACTTTCTGCCGCCCCCTGCTACGCTTCCGTTCCCTTGGGAAATGATGCCATAAGCACCATTTGCATGCATATCGTGTGGTTTTGCAGAAAACTGCATCCGCGTCTACCAAAAGATGCATGTGCATGCTCAAAACGCGTTTTGGCACAAATCCATGTGCGGGTGCTAAAAAGAGCAGCATCGGCATGCTTTTCACGTCGCTTGGTAGAAATCCACGTGCGCGTTCTGCCAAAAGCACCATTTGCATGCATATCGTGTGGTTTTGCAGAAAACTGCATCCGCGTCTACCTAAAGATGCATGTGCATGCTTAAAATGCATTTTGGCACAAATCCATGTGCGGGTGCTAAAAAGAGCTGCATCGGCATGCTTTTCACGTCGTTTGGTAGAAATCCACGTGCGCGTTCTGCCAAAAGCACCATTTGCATGCATATCATGTGGTTTTGCAGAAAACTGTGTCCGCGTCTACCAAAAGATGCATGTGCATGCTTAAAACGCGTTTTGGCACAAATCCATGTGCGGGTGCTAAAAACAGCAGCATCGGCATGCTTTTCACGTCGCTGATAGAAATCCACGTACGCGTGCTGCCAAAAGCACCATTTTCATGCATATCGTGTGGTTTTGCAGAAAACTGCATCCGCGTCTACCAAAAGATGCATGTACATGCTTAAAACGCGTTTTGGCACAAATCCATGTGCGGGTGCTAAAAAGAGCAGCATCGGCATGCTTTTCACGTTGCTTGGTAGAAATCCACGTGCGCGTTCTGCCAAAAGCACCATTTGCATGCATATCGTGTGGTTTTGCAGAAAACTGCATCCGCGTCGACCAAAAGATGCATGTGCATGCTTAAAACGCGTTTTGGCACAAATCCATGTGCGGGTGCTAAAAAGAGCAGCATCGGCATGCTTTTCACGTCGCTTGGTAGAAATCCACGTGCGCGTTCTGCCAAAAAAACCGTTTGCATGCATATCCTGTGGTTTTGCAGAAAACTGTGTCCGCGTCTACCAAAAGATGCATGTGCATGCTTAAAACGCGTTTTGGCACAAATCCATGTGCGGGTGCTAAAAAGAGCAGCATCGGCATGCTTTTCACGTCGCTTGGTAGAAATCCACGTGCGCGTTCTGCCAAAAAACCATTTGCATGCATATCGTGTGGTTTTGCAGAAAACTGCATCCGCGTCTACCGAAAGATGCATGTGCATGCTTAAAACGCGTTTTGGCACAAATTCATGTGCGGGTGCTAAAAAGAGCAGCATCGGCATGCTTTTCACGTCGTTTGGTAGAAATCCACGTGCGCGTTCTGCCAAAAGCACCATTTGCATGCATATCGTGCGGTTTTGCAGAAAACTGCGTCCGCGTCTACCAAAAGATGCATGTGCATGCTTAAAACGCGTTTTGGCACAAATACCTGTGCGGGTGCTAAAAAGAGCAGCATTGGCATGCTTTTCACGTCGTTTGGAAGAAATCCACGTGCGCGTTCTGCCAAAAGCACCATTTGCATGCATATCGTGTGGTTTTGCAGAAAATTGCGTCCGCGTCTAACAAAAGATGCATGTGCATGCTCAAAACGCGTTTTGGCACAAATCCATGTGCGGGTGCTAAAAACAGCAGCATCGGCATGCTTTTCATGTCGTTTGGTAGAAAGCCACGAGCGCGTTCTGCCAAAAGCACCATTTGCATGCATGTCGTGTGGTTTTGCAGAAAACTGCATCCGCGTCTGCCAAAAGATGCATGTGCATGCTTAAAACGCGTTTTGGCACAAATCCATGTACGGGTGCTAAAAAGAGCAGCATCGGCATGCTTTTCACGTCGTTTGGTAGAAATCCTAGTGCGCGTTCTGCAAAAGCACCGTTTGCATGCATATCGTGTGGTTTTGCAGAAAACTGCATCCGCGTCTACCTAAAGATGCATGTGCATGCTTAAAGCGCGTTTTGGCACAAATCCATGTGCGGGTGCTAAAAAGAGCTGCATCGGCATGCTTTTCACGTCGCTTGGTAGAAATCCACGTGCGCGTTCTGCCAAAAAACCATTTGCATGCATATCGTGTGGTTTTGCAGAAAACTGCATCCGCGTCTACCGAAAGATGCATGTGCATGCTTAAAACGCGTTTTGGCACAAATCCATGTGCGGGTGCTAAAAAGAGCAGCATCGGCATGCTTTTCACGTCGTTTGGTAGACATCCACGTGCGCGTTCTGCCAAAAGCACCATTTGCATGCATATCGTGCGGTTTTGCAGAAAACTGCGTCCTCGTCTACCAAAAGATGCATGTGCATGCTTAAAACGCATTTTGGCACAAATCCATGTGCGGGTGCTAAACAGAGCAGCATCGGCATGCTTTTCACGTCGTTATGTATAAATCCACGTGCGCGTTCTGCCAAAAGCACCATTTGCATGCATATCGAGTGGTTTTGCAGAAAACTGCATCCGCGTCTACCAAAAGATGCATGTGCATGCTTAAAACGCGTTTTGGCACAAATCCATGTGCGGGTGCTAAAAAGAGCAGCATCGGCATGCTATTCAAGTCGTTTGTAGAAATCCACGTGCGCGTTCTGCCAAACGCACCATCATCATCATCACCATCATCAGCCTGGTTACGCCCACTGCAGGGCAAAGGCCTCTCCCATATTTCTCCAACAACCCCGGTCATGTACTAATTGTGGCCACGCCGTCCCTGCAAACTTCTTAATCTCATCCGCCCACCTAACTTTCTGCCGCCCCCTGCTACGCTTCCGTTCCCTTGGGAAATGATGCCATAAGCACCATTTGCATGCATATCGTGTGGTTTTGCAGAAAACTGCATCCGCGTCTACCAAAAGATGCATGTGCATGCTCAAAACGCGTTTTGGCACAAATCCATCTGCGGGAGCTAAAAAGAGGAGCATCGGCACGCTTTTCACGTCATTTGGTAGAAATCCACGTGCGCGTTCTGCCAAAAGCACCATTTGCATGCATATCGTGTGGTTTTGCAGAAAACTGCATCCGCGTCTACCTAAAGATGCATGTGCATGCTTAAAACGCATTTTGGCACAAATCCATGTGCGGGTGCTAAAAAGAGCTGCATCGGCATGCTTTTCACGTCGTTTGGTAGAAATCCACGTGCGCGTTCTGCCAAAAGCGCCATTTGCATGCATATCATGTGGTTTTGCAGAAAACTGTGTCCGCGTCTACCAAAAGATGCATGTGCATGCTTAAAACGCGTTTTGGCACAAATCCATGTGCGGGTGCTAAAAACAGCAGCATCGGCATGCTTTTCACGTCGCTGATAGAAATCCACGTACGCGTGCTGCCAAAAGCACCATTTTCATGCATATCGTGTGGTTTTGCAGAAAACTGCATCCGCGTCTACCAAAAGATGCATGTACATGCTTAAAACGCGTTTTGGCACAAATCCATGTACGGGTGCTAAAAAGAGCAGCATCGGCATGCTTTTCACGTCGCTTGGTAGAAATCCACGTGCGCGTTCTGCCAAAAGCACCATTTGCATGCATATCGTGTGGTTTTGCAGAAAACTGCATCCGCGTCGACCAAAAGATGCATGTGCATGCTTAAAACGCGTTTTGGCACAAATCCATGTGCGGGTGCTAAAAAGAGCAGCATCGGCATGCTTTTCACGTCGCTTGGTAGAAATCCACGTGCGCGTTCTGCCAAAAAAACCGTTTGCATGCATATCGTGTGGTTTTGCAGAAAACTGCGTCCGCGTCTACCAAAAGATGCATGTGCATGTTTAAAACGCGTTTTGGCACAAATCCATGTGCGGGTGCTAAAATGAGCAGCATCGGCATGTTTTTCACGTCGTTTGGTTGAAAGCCACGTGCGCGTTCTGCCAAAAAAACCATTTGCATGCATATCGTGTGGTTTTGCAGAAAACTGCGTCCGCGTCTACCAAAAGATGCATGTGCATGTTTAAAACGCGTTTTGGCACAAATCCATCTGCGGGAGCTAAAATGAGCAGCATCGGCATGTTTTTCACGTCGTTTGGTTGAAAGCCACGTGCGCGTTCTGCCAAAAGCACCATTTGCATGCATATCGTGTGGTTTTGCAGAAAACTGCGTCCGCGTCTACCAAAAGATGCATGTGCTTGCTTAAAACGCGTTTTGGAACAAATTCATGTGCGGGTGCTAAAAAGAGCAGCATCGGCATGCTTTTCACGTCGCTTGGTAGAAATCCACGTGCGCGTTCTGCCAAAAGCACCATTTGCATGCATAGCGTGTGGTTTTGCAGAAAACTGCATCCGCGTCGACCAAAACATGCATGTGCATGCTTAAAACGCGTTTTGGCACAAATCCATGTGCGGGTGCTAAAAAGAGCAGCATCGGCATGCTTTTCACGTCGCTTGGTAGAAATCCACGTGCGCGTTCTGCCAAAAAAACCGTTTGCATGCATAACGTGTGGTTTTGCAGAAAACTGCGTCCGCGTCTACCAAAAGATGCATGTGCATGTTTAAAACGCGTTTTGGCACAAATCCATGTGCGGGTGCTAAAATGAGCAGCATCGGCATGTTTTTCACGTCGTTTGGTTGAAAGCCACGTGCGCGTTCTGCCAAAAGCACCATTTGCATGCATATCGTGTGGTTTTGCAGAAAACTGCATCCGCGTCTGCCAAAAGATGAATGTGCATGCTTAAAACGCGTTTTGGCACAAATCCATGTGCGGGTGCTAAAAAGAGCAGCATCGGCATGCTTTTCACGTCGCTTGGTAGAAATCTACGTGCGCGTTCTGCCAAAAAAACCATTTGCATGCATATCGTGTGGTTTTGCAGAAAACTGCATCCGCGTCTACCGAAAGACGCATGTGCATGCTTAAAACGTGTTTTGGCACAAATCCATGTGCGGGTGCTAAAAGGAACAGCATCGGCATGTTTTTCACGTCGTTTGGTAGAAAGCCACGTGCGCGTTCTGCCAAAAGCACCATTTGCATGCATATCGTGTTGTTTTGCAGAAAATTGCGTCCGCGTCTAACAAAAGATGCATGTGCATGCTCAAAACGCGTTTTGGCACAAATCCATGTGCGGGTGCTAAAAACAGCAGCATCGGCATGCTTTTCACGTCGTTTGGTAGAAATCCACGTGCGCGTTCTGCCAAAAGCACCATTTGCATGCATGTCGTGTGGTTTTGCAGAAAACTGCATCCGCGTCTGCCAAAAGATGCATGTGCATGCTCAAAACGCGTTTTTGCACAAATGCATGTGCGGGTGCTAAAAAGAGCAGCATCGGCATGCTTTTCACGTCGTTTGGTAGAAATCCACGTGCGCGTTCTGCAAAAGCACCGTTTGCATGCATATCGTGTGGTTTTGCAGAAAACTGCATCCGCGTCTACCTAAAGATGCATGTGCATGCTTAAAACGCGTTTTGGCACAAATCCATGTGCGGGTGCTAAAAAGAGCTGCATCGGCATGCTTTTCACGTCGTTTGGTAGAAATCCACGTGCGCGTTCTGCCAAAAGCACCATTTGCATGCATATCATGTAGTTTTGCAGAAAACTGCATCCGCGTCTACCGAAAGATGCATGTGCATGCCTAAAACGCGTTTTGGCACAAATCCATGTGCGGGTGCTAAAAAGAGCAGCATCGGCATGCTTTTCACGTCGTTTGGTAGAAATCCACGTGCGCGTTCTGCCAAAAGCACCATTTGTATGCATATCGTTCGGTTTTGCAGAAAACTGCGTCCGCGTCTACCAAAAGATGCATGTGCATGCTTGAAACGCGTTTTGGCACAAATACCTGTGCGGGTGCTAAAAAGAGCAGCATTGGAATGCTTTTCACGTCGTTTGGAAGAAATCCACGTGCGCGTTCTGCCAAAAGCACCATTTGCATGCATATCGTGTGCTTTTGCAGAAAACTGTGTCCGCGTCTACCAAAAGATGCGTGTTCATGCTCAAAACGCGTTTTGGCACAAACCCATGTGCCGGTGCTAAAAAGACCAGCATCGGCATGCTTTTCACGTCGTTTGGTAGAAATCCACGTGCGCGTTCTGCCAAAAACACCATTTGCATGCATATCGTGTGGTCTTGCAGAAAACTGCGTCCTCGTCTACCAAAAGATGCATGTGCATGCTTAAAACGCATTTTGGCACAAATCCATGTGCGGGTGCTAAACAGAGCAGCATCGGCATGCTTTTCACGTCGTTATGTATAAATCCACGTGCGCGTTCTGCCAAAAGCACCATTTGCATGCATATCGAGTGGTTTTGCAGAAAACTGCATCCGCGTCTACCAAAAGATGCATGTGCATGCTTAAAACGCGTTTTGGCACAAATCCATGTGCGGGTGCTAAAAAGAGCAGCATCGGCATGCTAAATCGTTTGTAGAAATCCACGTGCGCGTTCTGCCAAACGCACCATCATCATCATCACCATCATCAGCCTGGTTACGCCCACTGCAGGGCAAAGGCCTCTCCCATATTTCTCCAACAACCCCGGTCTTGTACTAATTGTGGCCACGCCGTCCCTGCAAACTTCTTAATCTCATACGCCCACCTAACTTTCTGCCGCCCCCTGCTACGCTTCCGTTCCCTTGGGAAATGATGCCATAAGCACCATTTGCATGCATATCGTGTGGTTTTGCAGAAAACTGCATCCGCGTCTACCAAAAGATGCATGTGCATGCTCAAAACGCGTTTTGGCACAAATCCATTTGCGGGAGCTAAAAAGAGGAGCATCGGCACGCTTTTCACGTCGTTTGGTAGAAATCCACGTGCGCGTTCTGCCAAAAGCACCATTTGCATGCATATCGTGTGGTTTTGCAGAAAACTGCATCCGCGTCTACATAAAGATGCATGTGCATGCTTAAAACGCGTTTTGGCACAAATCCATGTGCGGGTGCTAAAAAGAGCTGCATCGGCATGCTTTTCACGTCGTTTGGTAGAAATCCACGTGCGCGTTCTGCCAAAAGCACCATTTGCATGCATATCATGTGGTTTTGCAGAAAACTGTGTCCGCGTCTACCAAAAGATGCATGTGCATGCTTAAAACGCGTTTTGGCACAAATCCATGTGCGGGTGCTAAAAAGAGCAGCATCGGCATGCTTTTCACGTCGCTGATAGAAATCCACGTGCGCGTTCTGCCAAAAGCACCATTTTCATGCATATCGTGTGGTTTTGCAGAAAACTGCATCCGCGTCTAACAAAAGATGCATGTGCATGCTTAAAACGCGTTTTGGCACAAATCCATGTGCGGGTGCTAAAAAGAGCAGCATCGGCATGCTTTTCACGTCGCTTGGTAGAAATCCACGTGCGCGTTCTGCCAAAAGCACCATTTGCATGCATATCGTGTGGTTTTGCAGAAAACTGCATCCGCGTCGACCAAAAGATGCATGTGCATGCTTAAAACGCGTTTTGGCACAAATCCATGTGCGGGTGCTAAAAAGAGCAGCATCGGCATGCTTTTCACGTCGCTTGGTAGAAATCCACGTGCGCGTTCTGCCAAAAGCACCATTTGCATGCATATCGTGTGGTTTTGCAGAAAACTGCATCCGCGTCGACCAAAAGATGCATGTGCATGCTTAAAACGCGTTTTGGCACAAATCCATGTGCGGGTGCTAAAAAGAGCAGCATCGGCATGCTTTTCACGTCGCTTGGTAGAAATCCACGTGCGCGTTCTGCCAAAAAAACCGTTTGCATGCATATCGTGTGGTTTTGCAGAAAACTGCGTCCGCGTCTACCAAAAGATGCATGTGCATGTTTAAAACGCGTTTTGGCACAAATCCATGTGCGGGTGCTAAAATGAGCAGCATCGGCATGTTTTTCACGTCGTTTGGTTGAAAGCCACGTGCGCGTTCTGCCAAAAAAACCATTTGCATGCATATCGTGTGGTTTTGCAGAAAACTGCGTCCGCGTCTACCAAAAGATGCATGTGCATGTTTAAAACGCGTTTTGGCACAAATCCATCTGCGGGAGCTAAAATGAGCAGCATCGGCATGTTTTTCACGTCGTTTGGTTGAAAGCCACGTGCGCGTTCTGCCAAAAGCACCATTTGCATGCATATCGTGTGGTTTTGCAGAAAACTGCGTCCGCGTCTACCAAAAGATGCATGTGCTTGCTTAAAACGCGTTTTGGAACAAATTCATGTGCGGGTGCTAAAAAGAGCAGCATCGGCATGCTTTTCACGTCGCTTGGTAGAAATCCACGTGCGCGTTCTGCCAAAAGCACCATTTGCATGCATAGCGTGAGGTTTTGCAGAAAACTGCATCCGCGTCGACCAAAAGATGCATGTGCATGCTTAAAACGCGTTTTGGCACAAATCCATGTGCGGGTGCTAAAAAGAGCAGCATCGGCATGCTTTTCACGTCGCTTGGTAGAAATCCACGTGCGCGTTCTGCCAAAAAAACCGTTTGCATGCATATCGTGTGGTTTTGCAGAAAACTGCGTCCGCGTCTACCAAAAGATGCATGTGCATGTTTAAAACGCGTTTTGGCACAAATCCATCTGCGGGAGCTAAAATGAGCAGCATCGGCATGTTTTTCACGTCGTTTGGTTGAAAGCCACGTGCGCGTTCTGCCAAAAGCACCATTTGCATGCATATCGTGTGGTTTTGCAGAAAACTGCGTCCGCGTCTACCAAAAGATGCATGTGCTTGCTTAAAACGCGTTTTGGAACAAATTCATGTGCGGGTGCTAAAAAGAGCAGCATCGGCATGCTTTTCACGTCGCTTGGTAGAAATCCACGTGCGCGTTCTGCCAAAAGCACCATTTGCATGCATAGCGTGTGGTTTTGCAGAAAACTGCATCCGCGTCGACCAAAAGATGCATGTGCATGCTTAAAACGCGTTTTGGCACAAATCCATGTGCGGGTGCTAAAAAGAGCAGCATCGGCATGCTTTTCACGTCGCTTGGTAGAAATCCACGTGCGCGTTCTGCCAAAAAAACCGTTTGCATGCATAACGTGTGGTTTTGCAGAAAACTGCGTCCGCGTCTACCAAAAGATGCATGTGCATGTTTAAAACGCGTTTTGGCACAAATCCATGTGCGGGTGCTAAAATGAGCAGCATCGGCATGTTTTTCACGTCGTTTGGTTGAAAGCCACGTGCGCGTTCTGCCAAAAGCACCATTTGCATGCATATCGTGTGGTTTTGCAGAAAACTGCATCCGCGTCTGCCAAAAGATGAATGTGCATGCTTAAAACGCGTTTTGGCACAAATCCATGTGCGGGTGCTAAAAAGAGCAGCATCGGCATGCTTTTCACGTCGCTTGGTAGAAATCTACGTGCGCGTTCTGCCAAAAAAACCATTTGCATGCATATCGTGTGGTTTTGCAGAAAACTGCATCCGCGTCTACCGAAAGACGCATGTGCATGCTTAAAACGTGTTTTGGCACAAATCCATGTGCGGGTGCTAAAAGGAACAGCATCGGCATGTTTTTCACGTCGTTTGGTAGAAAGCCACGTGCGCGTTCTGCCAAAAGCACCATTTGCATGCATATCGTGTTGTTTTGCAGAAAATTGCGTCCGCGTCTAACAAAAGATGCATGTGCATGCTCAAAACGCGTTTTGGCACAAATCCATGTGCGGGTGCTAAAAACAGCAGCATCGGCATGCTTTTCACGTCGTTTGGTAGAAATCCACGTGCGCGTTCTGCCAAAAGCACCATTTGCATGCATGTCGTGTGGTTTTGCAGAAAACTGCATCCGCGTCTGCCAAAAGATGCATGTGCATGCTCAAAACGCGTTTTTGCACAAATGCATGTGCGGGTGCTAAAAAGAGCAGCATCGGCATGCTTTTCACGTCGTTTGGTAGAAATCCACGTGCGCGTTCTGCAAAAGCACCGTTTGCATGCATATCGTGTGGTTTTGCAGAAAACTGCATCCGCGTCTACCTAAAGATGCATGTGCATGCTTAAAACGCGTTTTGGCACAAATCCATGTGCGGGTGCTAAAAAGAGCTGCATCGGCATGCTTTTCACGTCGTTTGGTAGAAATCCACGTGCGCGTTCTGCCAAAAGCACCATTTGCATGCATATCATGTAGTTTTGCAGAAAACTGCATCCGCGTCTACCGAAAGATGCATGTGCATGCTTAAAACGCGTTTTGGCACAAATCCATGTGCGGGTGCTAAAAAGAGCAGCATCGGCATGCTTTTCACGTCGTTTGGTAGAAATCCACGTGCGCGTTCTGCCAAAAGCACCATTTGTATGCATATCGTTCGGTTTTGCAGAAAACTGCGTCCGCGTCTACCAAAAGATGCATGTGCATGCTTGAAACGCGTTTTGGCACAAATACCTGTGCGGGTGCTAAAAAGAGCAGCATTGGAATGCTTTTCACGTCGTTTGGAAGAAATCCACGTGCGCGTTCTGCCAAAAGCACCATTTGCATGCATATCGTGTGCTTTTGCAGAAAACTGTGTCCGCGTCTACCAAAAGATGCGTGTTCATGCTCAAAACGCGTTTTGGCACAAACCCATGTGCCGGTGCTAAAAAGACCAGCATCGGCATGCTTTTCACGTCGTTTGGTAGAAATCCACGTGCGCGTTCTGCCAAAAACACCATTTGCATGCATATCGTGTGGTCTTGCAGAAAACTGCGTCCTCGTCTACCAAAAGATGCATGTGCATGCTTAAAACGCATTTTGGCACAAATCCATGTGCGGGTGCTAAACAGAGCAGCATCGGCATGCTTTTCACGTCGTTATGTATAAATCCACGTGCGCGTTCTGCCAAAAGCACCATTTGCATGCATATCGAGTGGTTTTGCAGAAAACTGCATCCGCGTCTACCAAAAGATGCATGTGCATGCTTAAAACGCGTTTTGGCACAAATCCATGTGCGGGTGCTAAAAAGAGCAGCATCGGCATGCTAAATCGTTTGTAGAAATCCACGTGCGCGTTCTGCCAAACGCACCATCATCATCATCACCATCATCAGCCTGGTTACGCCCACTGCAGGGCAAAGGCCTCTCCCATATTTCTCCAACAACCCCGGTCTTGTACTAATTGTGGCCACGCCGTCCCTGCAAACTTCTTAATCTCATACGCCCACCTAACTTTCTGCCGCCCCCTGCTACGCTTCCGTTCCCTTGGGAAATGATGCCATAAGCACCATTTGCATGCATATCGTGTGGTTTTGCAGAAAACTGCATCCGCGTCTACCAAAAGATGCATGTGCATGCTCAAAACGCGTTTTGGCACAAATCCATTTGCGGGAGCTAAAAAGAGGAGCATCGGCACGCTTTTCACGTCGTTTGGTAGAAATCCACGTGCGCGTTCTGCCAAAAGCACCATTTGCATGCATATCGTGTGGTTTTGCAGAAAACTGCATCCGCGTCTACATAAAGATGCATGTGCATGCTTAAAACGCGTTTTGGCACAAATCCATGTGCGGGTGCTAAAAAGAGCTGCATCGGCATGCTTTTCACGTCGTTTGGTAGAAATCCACGTGCGCGTTCTGCCAAAAGCACCATTTGCATGCATATCATGTGGTTTTGCAGAAAACTGTGTCCGCGTCTACCAAAAGATGCATGTGCATGCTTAAAACGCGTTTTGGCACAAATCCATGTGCGGGTGCTAAAAAGAGCAGCATCGGCATGCTTTTCACGTCGCTGATAGAAATCCACGTGCGCGTTCTGCCAAAAGCACCATTTTCATGCATATCGTGTGGTTTTGCAGAAAACTGCATCCGCGTCTAACAAAAGATGCATGTGCATGCTTAAAACGCGTTTTGGCACAAATCCATGTGCGGGTGCTAAAAAGAGCAGCATCGGCATGCTTTTCACGTCGCTTGGTAGAAATCCACGTGCGCGTTCTGCCAAAAGCACCATTTGCATGCATATCGTGTGGTTTTGCAGAAAACTGCATCCGCGTCGACCAAAAGATGCATGTGCATGCTTAAAACGCGTTTTGGCACAAATCCATGTGCGGGTGCTAAAAAGAGCAGCATCGGCATGCTTTTCACGTCGCTTGGTAGAAATCCACGTGCGCGTTCTGCCAAAAGCACCATTTGCATGCATATCGTGTGGTTTTGCAGAAAACTGCATCCGCGTCGACCAAAAGATGCATGTGCATGCTTAAAACGCGTTTTGGCACAAATCCATGTGCGGGTGCTAAAAAGAGCAGCATCGGCATGCTTTTCACGTCGCTTGGTAGAAATCCACGTGCGCGTTCTGCCAAAAAAACCGTTTGCATGCATATCGTGTGGTTTTGCAGAAAACTGCGTCCGCGTCTACCAAAAGATGCATGTGCATGTTTAAAACGCGTTTTGGCACAAATCCATGTGCGGGTGCTAAAATGAGCAGCATCGGCATGTTTTTCACGTCGTTTGGTTGAAAGCCACGTGCGCGTTCTGCCAAAAAAACCATTTGCATGCATATCGTGTGGTTTTGCAGAAAACTGCGTCCGCGTCTACCAAAAGATGCATGTGCATGTTTAAAACGCGTTTTGGCACAAATCCATCTGCGGGAGCTAAAATGAGCAGCATCGGCATGTTTTTCACGTCGTTTGGTTGAAAGCCACGTGCGCGTTCTGCCAAAAGCACCATTTGCATGCATATCGTGTGGTTTTGCAGAAAACTGCGTCCGCGTCTACCAAAAGATGCATGTGCTTGCTTAAAACGCGTTTTGGAACAAATTCATGTGCGGGTGCTAAAAAGAGCAGCATCGGCATGCTTTTCACGTCGCTTGGTAGAAATCCACGTGCGCGTTCTGCCAAAAGCACCATTTGCATGCATAGCGTGAGGTTTTGCAGAAAACTGCATCCGCGTCGACCAAAAGATGCATGTGCATGCTTAAAACGCGTTTTGGCACAAATCCATGTGCGGGTGCTAAAAAGAGCAGCATCGGCATGCTTTTCACGTCGCTTGGTAGAAATCCACGTGCGCGTTCTGCCAAAAAAACCGTTTGCATGCATATCGTGTGGTTTTGCAGAAAACTGCGTCCGCGTCTACCAAAAGATGCATGTGCATGTTTAAAACGCGTTTTGGCACAAATCCATGTGCGGGTGCTAAAATGAGCAGCATCGGCATGTTTTTCACGTCGTTTGGTTGAAAGCCACGTGCGCGTTCTGCCAAAAGCACCATTTGCATGCATATCGTGTGGTTTTGCAGAAAACTGCATCCGCGTCTGCCAAAAGATGAATGTGCATGCTTAAAACGCGTTTTGGCACAAATCCATGTGCGGGTGCTAAAAAGAGCAGCATCGGCATGCTTTTCACGTCGCTTGGTAGAAATCTACGTGCGCGTTCTGCCAAAAAAACCATTTGCATGCATATCGTGTGGTTTTGCAGAAAACTGCATCCGCGTCTACCGAAACACGCATGTGCATGCTTAAAACGTGTTTTGGCACAAATCCATGTGCGGGTGCTAAAAGGAACAGCATCGGCATGTTTTTCACGTCGTTTGGTAGAAAGCCACGTGCGCGTTCTGCCAAAAGCACCATTTGCATGCATATCGTGTTGTTTTGCAGAAAATTGCGTCCGCGTCTAACAAAAGATGCATGTGCATGCTCAAAACGCGTTTTGGCACAAATCCATGTGCGGGTGCTAAAAACAGCAGCATCGGCATGCTTTTCACGTCGTTTGGTAGAAATCCACGTGCGCGTTCTGCCAAAAGCACCATTTGCATGCATGTCGTGTGGTTTTGCAGAAAACTGCATCCGCGTCTGCCAAAAGATGCATGTGCATGCTCAAAACGCGTTTTTGCACAAATGCATGTGCGGGTGCTAAAAAGAGCAGCATCGGCATGCTTTTCACGTCGTTTGGTAGAAATCCACGTGCGCGTTCTGCAAAAGCACCGTTTGCATGCATATCGTGTGGTTTTGCAGAAAACTGCATCCGCGTCTACCTAAAGATGCATGTGCATGCTTAAAACGCGTTTTGGCACAAATCCATGTGCGGGTGCTAAAAAGAGCTGCATCGGCATGCTTTTCACGTCGTTTGGTAGAAATCCACGTGCGCGTTCTGCCAAAAGCACCATTTGCATGCATATCATGTAGTTTTGCAGAAAACTGCATCCGCGTCTACCGAAAGATGCATGTGCATGCTTAAAACGCGTTTTGGCACAAATCCATGTGCGGGTGCTAAAAAGAGCAGCATCGGCATGCTTTTCACGTCGTTTGGTAGAAATCCACGTGCGCGTTCTGCCAAAAGCACCATTTGTATGCATATCGTTCGGTTTTGCAGAAAACTGCGTCCGCGTCTACCAAAAGATGCATGTGCATGCTTGAAACGCGTTTTGGCACAAATACCTGTGCGGGTGCTAAAAAGAGCAGCATTGGAATGCTTTTCACGTCGTTTGGAAGAAATCCACGTGCGCGTTCTGCCAAAAGCACCATTTGCATGCATATCGTGTGCTTTTGCAGAAAACTGTGTCCGCGTCTACCAAAAGATGCGTGTTCATGCTCAAAACGCGTTTTGGCACAAACCCATGTGCCGGTGCTAAAAAGACCAGCATCGGCATGCTTTTCACGTCGTTTGGTAGAAATCCACGTGCGCGTTCTGCCAAAAACACCATTTGCATGCATATCGTGTGGTCTTGCAGAAAACTGCGTCCTCGTCTACCAAAAGATGCATGTGCATGCTTAAAACGCATTTTGGCACAAATCCATGTGCGGGTGCTAAACAGAGCAGCATCGGCATGCTTTTCACGTCGTTATGTATAAATCCACGTGCGCGTTCTGCCAAAAGCACCATTTGCATGCATATCGAGTGGTTTTGCAGAAAACTGCATCCGCGTCTACCAAAAGATGCATGTGCATGCTTAAAACGCGTTTTGGCACAAATCCATGTGCGGGTGCTAAAAAGAGCTGCATCGGCATGCTTTTCACGTCGTTTGGTAGAAATCCACGTGCGCGTTCTGCCAAAAGCACCATTTGCATGCATATCATGTGGTTTTGCAGAAAACTGTGTCCGCGTCTACCAAAAGATGCATGTGCATGCTTAAAACGCGTTTTGGCACAAATCCATGTGCGGGTGCTAAAAAGAGCAGCATCGGCATGCTTTTCACGTCGCTGATAGAAATCCACGTGCGCGTTCTGCCAAAAGCACCATTTTCATGCATATCGTGTGGTTTTGCAGAAAACTGCATCCGCGTCTAACAAAAGATGCATGTGCATGCTTAAAACGCGTTTTGGCACAAATCCATGTGCGGGTGCTAAAAAGAGCAGCATCGGCACGCTTTTCACGTCGTTTGGTAGAAATCCACGTGCGCGTTCTGCCAAAAGCACCATTTGCATGCATATCGTGTGGTTTTGCAGAAAACTGCATCCGCGTCTACCTAAAGATGCATGTGCATGCTTAAAACGCGTTTTGGCACAAATCCATGTGCGGGTGCTAAAAAGAGCTGCATCGGCATGCTTTTCACGTCGTTTGGTAGAAATCCACGTGCGCGTTCTGCCAAAAGCACCATTTGCATGCATATCATGTGGTTTTGCAGAAAACTGTGTCCGCGTCTACCAAAAGATGCATGTGCATGCTTAAAACGCGTTTTGGCACAAATCCATGTGCGGGTACTAAAAAGAGCAGCATCGGCATGCTTTTCACGTCGCTGATAGAAATCCACGTGCGCGTTCTGCCAAAAGCACCATTTTCATGCATATCGTGTGGTTTTGCAGAAAACTGCATCCGCGTCTAACAAAAGATGCATGTGCATGCTTAAAACGCGTTTTGGCACAAATCCACGTGCGGGTGCTAAAAAGAGCAGCATCGGCATGCTTTTCACGTCGCTTGGTAGAAATCCACGTGCGCGTTCTGCCAAAAGCACCATTTGCATGCATATCGTGTGGTTTTGCAGAAAACTGCATCCGCGTCGACCAAAAGATGCATGTGCATGCTTAAAACGCGTTTTGGCACAAATCCATGTGCGGGTGCTAAAAAGAGCAGCATCGGCATGCTTTTCACGTCGCTTGGTAGAAATCCACGTGCGCGTTCTGCCAAAAAAACCATTTGCATGCATATCGTGTGATTTTGCAGAAAACTGCGTCCGCGTCTACCAAAAGATGCATGTGCATGTTTAAAACGCGTTTTGGCACAAATCCATCTGCGTGTGCTAAAATGAGCAGCATCGGCATGTTTTTCACGTCGTTTGTTTGAAAGCCACGTGCGCGTTCTGCCAAAAGCACCATTTGCATGCATATCGTGTGGTTTTGCAGAAAACTGCGTCCGCGTCTACCAAAAGATGCATGTGCTTGCTTAAAACGCGTTTTGGCACAAATCCATGTGCGGGTGCTAAAAAGAGCAGCATCGGCATGCTTTTCACGTCGCTGATAGAAATCCACGTGCGCGTTCTGCCAAAAGCACCATTTTCATGCATATCGTGTGGTTTTGCAGAAAACTGCATCCGCGTCTACCAAAAGATGCATGTGCATGCTTAAAACGCGTTTTGGCACAAATCCATGTGCGGGTGCTAAAAAGAGCAGCATCGGCATGCTTTTCACGTCGCTTGGTAGAAATCCACGTGCGCGTTCTGCCAAAAGCACCATTTGCATGCATATCGTGTGGTTTTGCAGAAAACTGCATCCGCGTCGACCAAAAGATGCATGTGCATGCTTAAAATGCGTTTTGGCACAAATCCATGTGCGGGTGCTAAAAAGAGCAGCATCGGCATGCTTTTCACGTCGCTTGGTAGAAATCCACGTGCGCGTTCTGCCAAAAAAACCATTTGCATGCATATCGTGTGGTTTTGCAGAAAACTGCGTCCGCGTCTACCAAAAGATGCATGTGCATGTTTAAAACGCGTTTTGGCACAAATCCATCTGCGGGTGCTAAAATGAGCAGCATCGGCATGTTTTTCACGTCGTTTGGTTGAAAGCCACGTGCGCGTTCTGCCAAAAGCACCATTTGCATGCATATCGTGTGGTTTTGCAGAAAACTGCGTCCGCGTCTACCAAAAGATGCATGTGCTTGCTTAAAACGCGTTTTGGCACAAATCCATGTGCGGGTGCTAAAAAGAGCAGCATCGGCATGCTTTTCACGTCGCTTGGTAGAAATACACGAGCACGTTCTCCCAAAAGCACCATTTGCATGCATATCGTGCGGTTTTGCTTAAAACTGCTTCCGCGTCTACCAAAAGATGCATGTGCATGCTTAAAACGCGTTTTGGCACAAATCCATGTGCGGGTGCCAAAAAGAGCAGCATCGGCATGCTTTTCAAGTCGTTTGGTAGAAATCCACGTGCGCGTTCTGCTAAAAGCACCATTTGCATGCATATCGTGTGGTTTTGCAGAAAATTGCGTCCGCTTCTAACAAAAGATGCATGTGCATGCTTAAAACGCATTTTGGCACAAATCCATGTGCGGGTGCTAAACAGAGCAGCATCGGCATGCTTTTCACGTCGTTATGTATAAATCCACGTGCGCGTTCTGCCAAAAGCACCATTTGCATGCATATCGAGTGGTTTTGCAGAAAACTGCATCCGCGTCTACCAAAAGATGCATGTGCATGCTTAAAACGCGTTTTGGCACAAATCCATGTGCGGGTGCTAAAAAGAGCAGCATCGGCATGCTAAATCGTTTGTAGAAATCCACGTGCGCGTTCTGCCAAACGCACCATCATCATCATCACCATCATCAGCCTGGTTACGCCCACTGCAGGGCAAAGGCCTCTCCCATATTTCTCCAACAACCCCGGTCTTGTACTAATTGTGGCCACGCCGTCCCTGCAAACTTCTTAATCTCATACGCCCACCTAACTTTCTGCCGCCCCCTGCTACGCTTCCGTTCCCTTGGGAAATGATGCCATAAGCACCATTTGCATGCATATCGTGTGGTTTTGCAGAAAACTGCATCCGCGTCTACCAAAAGATGCATGTGCATGCTCAAAACGCGTTTTGGCACAAATCCATTTGCGGGAGCTAAAAAGAGGAGCATCGGCACGCTTTTCACGTCGTTTGGTAGAAATCCACGTGCGCGTTCTGCCAAAAGCACCATTTGCATGCATATCGTGTGGTTTTGCAGAAAACTGCATCCGCGTCTACCTAAAGATGCATGTGCATGCTTAAAACGCGTTTTGGCACAAATCCATGTGCGGGTGCTAAAAAGAGCTGCATCGGCATGCTTTTCACGTCGTTTGGTAGAAATCCACGTGCGCGTTCTGCCAAAAGCACCATTTGCATGCATATCATGTGGTTTTGCAGAAAACTGTGTCCGCGTCTACCAAAAGATGCATGTGCATGCTTAAAACGCGTTTTGGCACAAATCCATGTGCGGGTGCTAAAAAGAGCAGCATCGGCATGCTTTTCACGTCGCTGATAGAAATCCACGTGCGCGTTCTGCCAAAAGCACCATTTTCATGCATATCGTGTGGTTTTGCAGAAAACTGCATCCGCGTCTAACAAAAGATGCATGTGCATGCTTAAAACGCGTTTTGGCACAAATCCATGTGCGGGTGCTAAAAAGAGCAGCATCGGCATGCTTTTCACGTCGCTTGGTAGAAATCCACGTGCGCGTTCTGCCAAAAGCACCATTTGCATGCATATCGTGTGGTTTTGCAGAAAACTGCATCCGCGTCGACCAAAAGATGCATGTGCATGCTTAAAACGCGTTTTGGCACAAATCCATGTGCGGGTGCTAAAAAGAGCAGCATCGGCATGCTTTTCACGTCGCTTGGTAGAAATCCACGTGCGCGTTCTGCCAAAAAAACCATTTGCATGCATATCGTGTGATTTTGCAGAAAACTGCGTCCGCGTCTACCAAAAGATGCATGTGCATGTTTAAAACGCGTTTTGGCACAAATCCATCTGCGTGTGCTAAAATGAGCAGCATCGGCATGTTTTTCACGTCGTTTGTTTGAAAGCCACGTGCGCGTTCTGCCAAAAGCACCATTTGCATGCATATCGTGTGGTTTTGCAGAAAACTGCGTCCGCGTCTACCAAAAGATGCATGTGCTTGCTTAAAACGCGTTTTGGCACAAATCCATGTGCGGGTGCTAAAAAGAGCAGCATCGGCATGCTTTTCACGTCGCTGATAGAAATCCACGTGCGCGTTCTGCCAAAAGCACCATTTTCATGCATATCGTGTGGTTTTGCAGAAAACTGCATCCGCGTCTACCAAAAGTTGCATGTGCATGCTTAAAACGCGTTTTGGCACAAATCCATGTGCGGGTGCTAAAAAGAGCAGCATCGGCATGCTTTTCACGTCGCTTGGTAGAAATCCACGTGCGCGTTCTGCCAAAAGCACCATTTGCATGCATATCGTGTGGTTTTGCAGAAAACTGCATCCGCGTCGACCAAAAGATGCATGTGCATGCTTAAAATGCGTTTTGGCACAAATCCATGTGCGGGTGCTAAAAAGAGCAGCATCGGCATGCTTTTCACGTCGCTTGGTAGAAATCCACGTGCGCGTTCTGCCAAAAAAACCATTTGCATGCATATCGTGTGGTTTTGCAGAAAACTGCGTCCGCGTCTACCAAAAGATGCATGTGCATGTTTAAAACGCGTTTTGGCACAAATCCATCTGCGGGTGCTAAAATGAGCAGCATCGGCATGTTTTTCACGTCGTTTGGTTGAAAGCCACGTGCGCGTTCTGCCAAAAGCACCATTTGCATGCATATCGTGTGGTTTTGCAGAAAACTGCGTCCGCGTCTACCAAAAGATGCATGTGCTTGCTTAAAACGCGTTTTGGCACAAATCCATGTGCGGGTGCTAAAAAGAGCAGCATCGGCATGCTTTTCACGTCGCTTGGTAGAAATACACGAGCACGTTCTCCCAAAAGCACCATTTGCATGCATATCGTGCGGTTTTGCTTAAAACTGCTTCCGCGTCTACCAAAAGATGCATGTGCATGCTTAAAACGCGTTTTGGCACAAATCCATGTGCGGGTGCCAAAAAGAGCAGCATCGGCATGCTTTTCAAGTCGTTTGGTAGAAATCCACGTGCGCGTTCTGCTAAAAGCACCATTTGCATGCATATCGTGTGGTTTTGCAGAAAATTGCGTCCGCTTCTAACAAAAGATGCATGTGCATGCTCAAAACGCGTTTTGGCACAAATCCATGTGCGGGTGCTAAAAACAGCAGCATCGGCATGCTTTTCACGTCGTTTGGTAGAAATCCACGTACGCGTTCTGCCAAAAGCACCATTTGCATGCATATCATGTGGTTTTGCAAAAAACTGCGTCCGCGTCTACCAAAAGATGCATGTGCATGCTTAAAACGCGTTTTGGCACAAATCCATGTGCGTGTGCTAAAAAGAGCAGCATCGGCATGCTTTTCACGTCGCTTGGTGGAAATCCACGTGCGCGTTCTGCCAAAAGCACCATTTGCATGCATATCGTGTGGTTTTGCAGAAAACTGCATCCGCGTCTGCCAAAAGATGCATGTGCATGCTTAAAACGCGTTTTGGCACAAATCCATGTGCGGGTGCTAAAAAGAGCAGCATCGGCATGCTTTTCACGTCGCTTGGTAGAAATCTACGTGCGCGTTCTGCCAAAAAAACCATTTGCATGCATATCGTGTGGTTTTGCAGAAAACTGCATCCGCGTCTACCGAAAGACGCATGTGCATGCTTAAAACGTGTTTTGGCACAAATCCATGTGCGGGTGCTAAAAGGAGCAGCATCGGCATGTTTTTCACGTCGTTTGGTAGAAAGCCACGTGCGCGTTCTGCAAAAAGCACCATTTGCATGCATATCGTGTGGTTTTGCAGAAAATTGCGTCCGCGTCTAACAAAAGATGCATGTGCATGCTCAAAACGCGTTTTGGCACAAATCCATGTGCGGGTGCTAAAAACAGCAGCATCGGCGTGCTTTTCACGTCGTTTGGTAGAAATCCACGTGCGCGTTCTGCCAAAAGCACCATTTGCATGCATGTCGTGTGGTTTTGCAGAAAACTGCATCCGCGTATGCCAAAAGATGCATGTGCATGCTTAAAACGCGTTTTGGCACAAATCCATGTGCGGGTGCTAAAAAGAGCAGCATCGGCATGCTTTTCACGTCGCTTGGTAGAAATCCACGTGCGCGTTCTGCCAAAAAAACCATTTGCATGCATATCGTGTGATTTTGCAGAAAACTGCGTCCGCGTCTACCAAAAGATGCATGTGCATGTTTAAAACGCGTTTTGGCACAAATCCATCTGCGTGTGCTAAAATGAGCAGCATCGGCATGTTTTTCACGTCGTTTGTTTGAAAGCCACGTGCGCGTTCTGCCAAAAGCACCATTTGCATGCATATCGTGTGGTTTTGCAGAAAACTGCGTCCGCGTCTACCAAAAGATGCATGTGCTTGCTTAAAACGCGTTTTGGCACAAATCCATGTGCGGGTGCTAAAAAGAGCAGCATCGGCATGCTTTTCACGTCGCTTGGTAGAAATCCACGTGCGCGTTCTGCCAAAAAAACCATTTGCATGCATATCGTGTGGTTTTGCAGAAAACTGCATCCGCGTCTACCGAAAGATGCATGTGCATGCTTAAAACGCGTTTTGGCACAAATCCATGTGCGGGTGCTAAAAAGAGCAGCATCGGCATGCTTTTCGTGTCGTTTGGTAGAAATCCACGTGCGCGTTCTGCCAAAAGCACCATTTGCATGCATATCGTGCGGTTTTGCAGAAAACTGCGTCCGCGTCTACCAAAAGATGCATGTGCATGCTTAAAACGCGTTTTGGCACAAATCCATGTGCGGGTGCTAAAAAGAGCAGCATCGGCATGCTTTTCACGTCGCTTGGTAGAAATCCACGTGCGCGTTCTGCCAAAAGCACCATTTGCATGCATATCGTGTGGTTTTGCAGAAAACTGCATCCGCGTCGACCAAAAGATGCATGTGCTTGCTTAAAACGCGTTTTGGCACAAATCCATGCGCGGGTGCTAAAAAGAGCAGCATCGGCATGCTTTTCACGTCGCTTGGTAGAAATACACGAGCACGTTCTCCCAAAAGCACCATTTGCATGCATATCGTGCGGTTTTGCTTAAAACTGCTTCCGCGTCTACCAAAAGATGCATGTGCATGCTTAAAACGCGTTTTGGCACAAATCCATGTGCGGGTGCCAAAAAGAGCAGCATCGGCATGCTTTTCAAGTCGTTTGGTAGAAATCCACGTGCGCGTTCTGCTAAAAGCACCATTTGCATGCATATCGTGTGGTTTTGCAGAAAATTGCGTCCGCTTCTAACAAAAGATGCATGTGCATGCTCAAAACGCGTTTTGGCACAAATCCATGTGCGGGTGCTAAAAACAGCAGCATCGGCATGCTTTTCACGTCGTTTGGTAGAAATCCACGTACGCGTTCTGCCAAAAGCACCATTTGCATGCATATCATGTGGTTTTGCAAAAAACTGCGTCCGCGTCTACCAAAAGATGCATGTGCATGCTTAAAACGCGTTTTGGCACAAATCCATGTGCGTGTGCTAAAAAGAGCAGCATCGGCATGCTTTTCACGTCGCTTGGTGGAAATCCACGTGCGCGTTCTGCCAAAAGCACCATTTGCATGCATATCGTGTGGTTTTGCAGAAAACTGCATCCGCGTCTGCCAAAAGATGCATGTGCATGCTTAAAACGCGTTTTGGCACAAATCCATGTGCGGGTGCTAAAAAGAGCAGCATCGGCATGCTTTTCACGTCGCTTGGTAGAAATCTACGTGCGCGTTCTGCCAAAAAAACCATTTGCATGCATATCGTGTGGTTTTGCAGAAAACTGCATCCGCGTCTACCGAAAGACGCATGTGCATGCTTAAAACGTGTTTTGGCACAAATCCATGTGCGGGTGCTAAAAGGAGCAGCATCGGCATGTTTTTCACGTCGTTTGGTAGAAAGCCACGTGCGCGTTCTGCAAAAAGCACCATTTGCATGCATATCGTGTGGTTTTGCAGAAAATTGCGTCCGCGTCTAACAAAAGATGCATGTGCATGCTCAAAACGCGTTTTGGCACAAATCCATGTGCGGGTGCTAAAAACAGCAGCATCGGCGTGCTTTTCACGTCGTTTGGTAGAAATCCACGTGCGCGTTCTGCCAAAAGCACCATTTGCATGCATGTCGTGTGGTTTTGCAGAAAACTGCATCCGCGTATGCCAAAAGATGCATGTGCATGCTTAAAACGCGTTTTGGCACAAATCCATGTGCGGGTGCTAGAAAGAGCAGCATCGGCATGCTTTTCACGTCGTTTGGTAGAAATCCACGTGCGCGTTCTGCAAAAGCACCGTTTGCATGCATATCGTGTGGTTTTGCAGAAAACTGCATCCGCGTCTACCTAAAGATGCATGTGCATGCTTAAAACGCGTTTTGGCACAAATCCATGTGCGGGTGCTAAAAAGAGCTGCATCGGCATGCTTTTCACGTCGTTTGGTAGAAATCCACGTGCGCGTTCTGCCAAAAGCACCATTTGCATGCATATCATGTAGTTTTGCAGAAAACTGCGTCCGCGTCTACCGAAAGATGCATGTGCATGCTTAAAACGCGTTTTGGCACAAATCCATGTGCGGGTGCTAAAAAGAGCAGCATCGGCATGCTTTTCACGTCGCTTGGTAGAAATCCACGTGCGCGTTCTGCCAAAAAAACCATTTGCATGCATATCGTGTGGTTTTGCAGAAAACTGCATCCGCGTCTACCGAAAGATGCATGTGCATGCTTAAAACGCGTTTTGGCACAAATCCATGTGCGGGTGCTAAAAAGAGCAGCATCGGCATGCTTTTCGTGTCGTTTGGTAGAAATCCACGTGCGCGTTCTGCCAAAAGCACCATTTGCATGCATATCGTGCGGTTTTGCAGAAAACTGCGTCCGCGTCTACCAAAAGATGCATGTGCATGCTTAAAACGCGTTTTGGCACAAATCCATGTGCGGGTGCTAAAAAGAGCAGCATCGGCATGCTTTTCACGTCGCTTGGTAGAAATCCACGTGCGCGTTCTGCCAAAAGCACCATTTGCATGCATATCGTGTGGTTTTGCAGAAAACTGCATCCGCGTCGACCAAAAGATGCATGTGCATGCTTAAAACGCGTTTTGGCACAAATCCATGTGCGGGTGCTAAAAAGAGCAGCATCGGCATGCTTTTCACGTCGCTTGGTAGAAATCCACGTGCGCGTTCTGCCAAAAGCACCATTTGCATGCATATCATGTAGTTTTGCAGAAAACTGCATCCGCGTCTACCGAAAGATGCATGTGCATGCTTAAAACGCGTTTTGGCACAAATCCATGTGCGGGTGCTAAAAAGAGCAGCATCGGCATGCTTTTCACGTCGTTTGGTAGAAATCCACGTGCGCGTTCTGCCAAAAGCACCATTTGTATGCATATCGTTCGGTTTTGCAGAAAACTGCGTCCGCGTCTACCAAAAGATGCATGTGCATGCTTGAAACGCGTTTTGGCACAAATACCTGTGCGGGTGCTAAAAAGAGCAGCATTGGAATGCTTTTCACGTCGTTTGGAAGAAATCCACGTGCGCGTTCTGCCAAAAGCACCATTTGCATGCATATCGTGTGCTTTTGCAGAAAACTGTGTCCGCGTCTACCAAAAGATGCGTGTTCATGCTCAAAACGCGTTTTGGCACAAACCCATGTGCCGGTGCTAAAAAGACCAGCATCGGCATGCTTTTCACGTCGTTTGGTAGAAATCCACGTGCGCGTTCTGCCAAAAACACCATTTGCATGCATATCGTGTGGTCTTGCAGAAAACTGCGTCCTCGTCTACCAAAAGATGCATGTGCATGCTTAAAACGCATTTTGGCACAAATCCATGTGCGGGTGCTAAACAGAGCAGCATCGGCATGCTTTTCACGTCGTTATGTATAAATCCACGTGCGCGTTCTGCCAAAAGCACCATTTGCATGCATATCGAGTGGTTTTGCAGAAAACTGCATCCGCGTCTACCAAAAGATGCATGTGCATGCTTAAAACGCGTTTTGGCACAAATCCATGTGCGGGTGCTAAAAAGAGCAGCATCGGCATGCTAAATCGTTTGTAGAAATCCACGTGCGCGTTCTGCCAAACGCACCATCATCATCATCACCATCATCAGCCTGGTTACGCCCACTGCAGGGCAAAGGCCTCTCCCATATTTCTCCAACAACCCCGGTCTTGTACTAATTGTGGCCACGCCGTCCCTGCAAACTTCTTAATCTCATACGCCCACCTAACTTTCTGCCGCCCCCTGCTACGCTTCCGTTCCCTTGGGAAATGATGCCATAAGCACCATTTGCATGCATATCGTGTGGTTTTGCAGAAAACTGCATCCGCGTCTACCAAAAGATGCATGTGCATGCTCAAAACGCGTTTTGGCACAAATCCATTTGCGGGAGCTAAAAAGAGGAGCATCGGCACGCTTTTCACGTCGTTTGGTAGAAATCCACGTGCGCGTTCTGCCAAAAGCACCATTTGCATGCATATCGTGTGGTTTTGCAGAAAACTGCATCCGCGTCTACCTAAAGATGCATGTGCATGCTTAAAACGCGTTTTGGCACAAATCCATGTGCGGGTGCTAAAAAGAGCTGCATCGGCATGCTTTTCACGTCGTTTGGTAGAAATCCACGTGCGCGTTCTGCCAAAAGCACCATTTGCATGCATATCATGTGGTTTTGCAGAAAACTGTGTCCGCGTCTACCAAAAGATGCATGTGCATGCTTAAAACGCGTTTTGGCACAAATCCATGTGCGGGTGCTAAAAAGAGCAGCATCGGCATGCTTTTCACGTCGCTGATAGAAATCCACGTGCGCGTTCTGCCAAAAGCACCATTTTCATGCATATCGTGTGGTTTTGCAGAAAACTGCATCCGCGTCTAACAAAAGATGCATGTGCATGCTTAAAACGCGTTTTGGCACAAATCCATGTGCGGGTGCTAAAAAGAGCAGCATCGGCATGCTTTTCACGTCGCTTGGTAGAAATCCACGTGCGCGTTCTGCCAAAGCACCATTTGCATGCATATCGTGTGGTTTTGCAGAAAACTGCATCCGCGTCGACCAAAAGATGCATGTGCATGCTTAAAACGCGTTTTGGCACAAATCCATGTGCGGGTGCTAAAAAGAGCAGCATCGGCATGCTTTTCACGTCGCTTGGTAGAAATCCACGTGCGCGTTCTGCCAAAAAAACCATTTGCATGCATATCGTGTGATTTTGCAGAAAACTGCGTCCGCGTCTACCAAAAGATGCATGTGCATGTTTAAAACGCGTTTTGGCACAAATCCATCTGCGTGTGCTAAAATGAGCAGCATCGGCATGTTTTTCACGTCGTTTGTTTGAAAGCCACGTGCGCGTTCTGCCAAAAGCACCATTTGCATGCATATCGTGTGGTTTTGCAGAAAACTGCGTCCGCGTCTACCAAAAGATGCATGTGCTTGCTTAAAACGCGTTTTGGCACAAATCCATGTGCGGGTGCTAAAAAGAGCAGCATCGGCATGCTTTTCACGTCGCTGATAGAAATCCACGTGCGCGTTCTGCCAAAAGCACCATTTTCATGCATATCGTGTGGTTTTGCAGAAAACTGCATCCGCGTCTACCAAAAGATGCATGTGCATGCTTAAAACGCGTTTTGGCACAAATCCATGTGCGGGTGCTAAAAAGAGCAGCATCGGCATGCTTTTCACGTCGCTTGGTAGAAATCCACGTGCGCGTTCTGCCAAAAGCACCATTTGCATGCATATCGTGTGGTTTTGCAGAAAACTGCATCCGCGTCGACCAAAAGATGCATGTGCATGCTTAAAATGCGTTTTGGCACAAATCCATGTGCGGGTGCTAAAAAGAGCAGCATCGGCATGCTTTTCACGTCGCTTGGTAGAAATCCACGTGCGCGTTCTGCCAAAAAAACCATTTGCATGCATATCGTGTGGTTTTGCAGAAAACTGCGTCCGCGTCTACCAAAAGATGCATGTGCATGTTTAAAACGCGTTTTGGCACAAATCCATCTGCGGGTGCTAAAATGAGCAGCATCGGCATGTTTTTCACGTCGTTTGGTTGAAAGCCACGTGCGCGTTCTGCCAAAAGCACCATTTGCATGCATATCGTGTGGTTTTGCAGAAAACTGCGTCCGCGTCTACCAAAAGATGCATGTGCTTGCTTAAAACGCGTTTTGGCACAAATCCATGCGCGGGTGCTAAAAAGAGCAGCATCGGCATGCTTTTCACGTCGCTTGGTAGAAATACACGAGCACGTTCTCCCAAAAGCACCATTTGCATGCATATCGTGCGGTTTTGCTTAAAACTGCTTCCGCGTCTACCAAAAGATGCGTGTTCATGCTCAAAACGCGTTTTGGCACAAACCCATGTGCCGGTGCTAAAAAGACCAGCATCGGCATGCTTTTCACGTCGTTTGGTAGAAATCCACGTGCGCGTTCTGCCAAAAACACCATTTGCATGCATATCGTGTGGTCTTGCAGAAAACTGCGTCCTCGTCTACCAAAAGATGCATGTGCATGCTTAAAACGCATTTTGGCACAAATCCATGTGCGGGTGCTAAACAGAGCAGCATCGGCATGCTTTTCACGTCGTTATGTATAAATCCACGTGCGCGTTCTGCCAAAAGCACCATTTGCATGCATATCGAGTGGTTTTGCAGAAAACTGCATCCGCGTCGACCAAAAGATGCATGTGCTTGCTTAAAACGCGTTTTGGCACAAATCCATGCGCGGGTGCTAAAAAGAGCAGCATCGGCATGCTTTTCACGTCGCTTGGTAGAAATACACGAGCACGTTCTCCCAAAAGCACCATTTGCATGCATATCGTGCGGTTTTGCTTAAAACTGCTTCCGCGTCTACCAAAAGATGCATGTGCATGCTTAAAACGCGTTTTGGCACAAATCCATGTGCGGGTGCCAAAAAGAGCAGCATCGGCATGCTTTTCAAGTCGTTTGGTAGAAATCCACGTGCGCGTTCTGCTAAAAGCACCATTTGCATGCATATCGTGTGGTTTTGCAGAAAATTGCGTCCGCTTCTAACAAAAGATGCATGTGCATGCTCAAAACGCGTTTTGGCACAAATCCATGTGCGGGTGCTAAAAACAGCAGCATCGGCATGCTTTTCACGTCGTTTGGTAGAAATCCACGTACGCGTTCTGCCAAAAGCACCATTTGCATGCATATCATGTGGTTTTGCAAAAAACTGCGTCCGCGTCTACCAAAAGATGCATGTGCATGCTTAAAACGCGTTTTGGCACAAATCCATGTGCGTGTGCTAAAAAGAGCAGCATCGGCATGCTTTTCACGTCGCTTGGTGGAAATCCACGTGCGCGTTCTGCCAAAAGCACCATTTGCATGCATATCGTGTGGTTTTGCAGAAAACTGCATCCGCGTCTGCCAAAAGATGCATGTGCATGCTTAAAACGCGTTTTGGCACAAATCCATGTGCGGGTGCTAAAAAGAGCAGCATCGGCATGCTTTTCACGTCGCTTGGTAGAAATCTACGTGCGCGTTCTGCCAAAAAAACCATTTGCATGCATATCGTGTGGTTTTGCAGAAAACTGCATCCGCGTCTACCGAAAGACGCATGTGCATGCTTAAAACGTGTTTTGGCACAAATCCATGTGCGGGTGCTAAAAGGAGCAGCATCGGCATGTTTTTCACGTCGTTTGGTAGAAAGCCACGTGCGCGTTCTGCAAAAAGCACCATTTGCATGCATATCGTGTGGTTTTGCAGAAAATTGCGTCCGCGTCTAACAAAAGATGCATGTGCATGCTCAAAACGCGTTTTGGCACAAATCCATGTGCGGGTGCTAAAAACAGCAGCATCGGCGTGCTTTTCACGTCGTTTGGTAGAAATCCACGTGCGCGTTCTGCCAAAAGCACCATTTGCATGCATGTCGTGTGGTTTTGCAGAAAACTGCATCCGCGTATGCCAAAAGATGCATGTGCATGCTTAAAACGCGTTTTGGCACAAATCCATGTGCGGGTGCTAGAAAGAGCAGCATCGGCATGCTTTTCACGTCGTTTGGTAGAAATCCACGTGCGCGTTCTGCAAAAGCACCGTTTGCATGCATATCGTGTGGTTTTGCAGAAAACTGCATCCGCGTCTACCTAAAGATGCATGTGCATGCTTAAAACGCGTTTTGGCACAAATCCATGTGCGGGTGCTAAAAAGAGCTGCATCGGCATGCTTTTCACGTCGTTTGGTAGAAATCCACGTGCGCGTTCTGCCAAAAGCACCATTTGCATGCATATCATGTAGTTTTGCAGAAAACTGCGTCCGCGTCTACCGAAAGATGCATGTGCATGCTTAAAACGCGTTTTGGCACAAATCCATGTGCGGGTGCTAAAAAGAGCAGCATCGGCATGCTTTTCACGTCGCTTGGTAGAAATCCACGTGCGCGTTCTGCCAAAAAAACATTTGCATGCATATCGTGTGGTTTTGCAGAAAACTGCATCCGCGTCTACCGAAAGATGCATGTGCATGCTTAAAACGCGTTTTGGCACAAATCCATGTGCGGGTGCTAAAAAGAGCAGCATCGGCATGCTTTTCGTGTCGTTTGGTAGAAATCCACGTGCGCGTTCTGCCAAAAGCACCATTTGCATGCATATCGTGCGGTTTTGCAGAAAACTGCGTCCGCGTCTACCAAAAGATGCATGTGCATGCTTAAAACGCGTTTTGGCACAAATCCATGTGCGGGTGCTAAAAAGAGCAGCATCGGCATGCTTTTCACGTCGCTTGGTAGAAATCCACGTGCGCGTTCTGCCAAAAGCACCATTTGCATGCATATCGTGTGGTTTTGCAGAAAACTGCATCCGCGTCGACCAAAAGATGCATGTGCATGCTTAAAACGCGTTTTGGCACAAATCCATGTGCGGGTGCTAAAAAGAGCAGCATCGGCATGCTTTTCACGTCGCTTGGTAGAAATCCACGTGCGCGTTCTGCCAAAAGCACCATTTGCATGCATATCATGTAGTTTTGCAGAAAACTGCATCCGCGTCTACCGAAAGATGCATGTGCATGCTTAAAACGCGTTTTGGCACAAATCCATGTGCGGGTGCTAAAAAGAGCAGCATCGGCATGCTTTTCACGTCGTTTGGTAGAAATCCACGTGCGCGTTCTGCCAAAAGCACCATTTGCATGCATATCGTGTGGTCTTGCAGAAAACTGCGTCCTCGTCTACCAAAAGATGCATGTGCATGCTTAAAACGCATTTTGGCACAAATCCATGTGCGGGTGCTAAACAGAGCAGCATCGGCATGCTTTTCACGTCGTTATGTATAAATCCACGTGCGCGTTCTGCCAAAAGCACCATTTGCATGCATATCGAGTGGTTTTGCAGAAAACTGCATCCGCGTCTACCAAAAGATGCATGTGCATGCTTAAAACGCGTTTTGGCACAAATCCATGTGCGGGTGCTAAAAAGAGCAGCATCGGCATGCTAAATCGTTTGTAGAAATCCACGTGCGCGTTCTGCCAAACGCACCATCATCATCATCACCATCATCAGCCTGGTTACGCCCACTGCAGGGCAAAGGCCTCTCCCATATTTCTCCAACAACCCCGGTCTTGTACTAATTGTGGCCACGCCGTCCCTGCAAACTTCTTAATCTCATACGCCCACCTAACTTTCTGCCGCCCCCTGCTACGCTTCCGTTCCCTTGGGAAATGATGCCATAAGCACCATTTGCATGCATATCGTGTGGTTTTGCAGAAAACTGCATCCGCGTCTACCAAAAGATGCATGTGCATGCTCAAAACGCGTTTTGGCACAAATCCATTTGCGGGAGCTAAAAAGAGGAGCATCGGCACGCTTTTCACGTCGTTTGGTAGAAATCCACGTGCGCGTTCTGCCAAAAGCACCATTTGCATGCATATCGTGTGGTTTTGCAGAAAACTGCATCCGCGTCTACCTAAAGATGCATGTGCATGCTTAAAACGCGTTTTGGCACAAATCCATGTGCGGGTGCTAAAAAGAGCTGCATCGGCATGCTTTTCACGTCGTTTGGTAGAAATCCACGTGCGCGTTCTGCCAAAAGCACCATTTGCATGCATATCATGTGGTTTTGCAGAAAACTGTGTCCGCGTCTACCAAAAGATGCATGTGCATGCTTAAAACGCGTTTTGGCACAAATCCATGTGCGGGTGCTAAAAAGAGCAGCATCGGCATGCTTTTCACGTCGCTGATAGAAATCCACGTGCGCGTTCTGCAAAAGCACCATTTTCATGCATATCGTGTGGTTTTGCAGAAAACTGCATCCGCGTCTAACAAAAGATGCATGTGCATGCTTAAAACGCGTTTTGGCACAAATCCATGTGCGGGTGCTAAAAAGAGCAGCATCGGCATGCTTTTCACGTCGCTTGGTAGAAATCCACGTGCGCGTTCTGCCAAAAGCACCATTTGCATGCATATCGTGTGGTTTTGCAGAAAACTGCATCCGCGTCGACCAAAAGATGCATGTGCATGCTTAAAACGCGTTTTGGCACAAATCCATGTGCGGGTGCTAAAAAGAGCAGCATCGGCATGCTTTTCACGTCGCTTGGTAGAAATCCACGTGCGCGTTCTGCCAAAAAAACCATTTGCATGCATATCGTGTGATTTTGCAGAAAACTGCGTCCGCGTCTACCAAAAGATGCATGTGCATGTTTAAAACGCGTTTTGGCACAAATCCATCTGCGTGTGCTAAAATGAGCAGCATCGGCATGTTTTTCACGTCGTTTGTTTGAAAGCCACGTGCGCGTTCTGCCAAAAGCACCATTTGCATGCATATCGTGTGGTTTTGCAGAAAACTGCGTCCGCGTCTACCAAAAGATGCATGTGCTTGCTTAAAACGCGTTTTGGCACAAATCCATGTGCGGGTGCTAAAAAGAGCAGCATCGGCATGCTTTTCACGTCGCTGATAGAAATCCACGTGCGCGTTCTGCCAAAAGCACCATTTTCATGCATATCGTGTGGTCTTGCAGAAAACTGCGTCCTCGTCTACCAAAAGATGCATGTGCATGCTTAAAACGCATTTTGGCACAAATCCATGTGCGGGTGCTAAACAGAGCAGCATCGGCATGCTTTTCACGTCGTTATGTATAAATCCACGTGCGCGTTCTGCCAAAAGCACCATTTGCATGCATATCGAGTGGTTTTGCAGAAAACTGCATCCGCGTCTACCAAAAGATGCATGTGCATGCTTAAAACGCGTTTTGGCACAAATCCATGTGCGGGTGCTAAAAAGAGCAGCATCGGCATGCTAAATCGTTTGTAGAAATCCACGTGCGCGTTCTGCCAAACGCACCATCATCATCATCACCATCATCAGCCTGGTTACGCCCACTGCAGGGCAAAGGCCTCTCCCATATTTCTCCAACAACCCCGGTCTTGTACTAATTGTGGCCACGCCGTCCCTGCAAACTTCTTAATCTCATACGCCCACCTAACTTTCTGCCGCCCCCTGCTACGCTTCGCCGTTCCCTTGGGAAATGATGCCATAAGCACCATTTGCATGCATATCGTGTGGTTTTGCAGAAAACTGCATCCGCGTCTACCAAAA
>NW_027225742.1:0-83807 GCF_038994185.2 Dermacentor albipictus | reverse complement strand
GGTTTTGCAGAAAACTGCATCCGCGTCTACCAAAAAAGTGCATGTGCTTGCTCAAAACGCGTTCTGGTACAAATCCATGTGCGGGTTCTAAAAAGAGCAGCATTGGCATGCTTTTCACGTCGTTTGGTAGAAATCCACACGCGCGTTCGGCCAAAAGCACCATTTGCATGCATATCGTGTGGTTTTGCAGAAAACTGCATCCGCGTCTACCAAAAGATGCATATGCATGCTTAAAACGCGTTCTGGCACAAATCCATGTGCGTGTTCTAAAAAGAGCAGCATTGGCATGCTTTTCACGTCGTTTGGTAGAAATCCACACGCGCGTTCTGCCAAAAGCACCATTTGCATGCATATCGTGTGGTTTTGCAGAAAACTGCATCCGCGTCAACCAAAAGATGCATATGCATGCTTAAAACGCGTTTCGGCACAAATCAATGTGCGGGTTCTAAAAAGAGCAGCATTGGCATGCTTTTCACGTCGTTTGGCAGAAATCCACACGCGCGTTCTGCCAAAAGCACCATTTGCATGCATATCGTGTGGTTTTGCAGAAAACTGCATCCGCATCTACCAAAAGATGCATATGCATGTTTAAAACGCGTTTTGGCAGAAATCCATGTGCGGCTTCTAAAAAGAGCAGCATTGGCATGCTTTTCACGTCGTTTGGTAGAAATCCACACGCGCGTTCTGCCAAAAGCACCATTTGCATGCATATCGTGTGGTTTTGCAGAAAACTGCATCTGCGTCTACCAAAAGATGCATAAGCGTGGTTAAAACGCGTTTTGGCTCAAATCCATGTGCGCGTTCTAAAAAGAGCAGCATTGGTATGCTTCTCACGTCGTTTGGTAGAAATCCACACGAGCGTTCTGCCAAAAGCACCATTTGCATGCATATCGTGGGGTTTTGCAGAAAACTGCATCCGCGTCTACCAAAAGTTGCATATGCATGCTTAAAACGCGTTTTGGCATAAATCCATGTGCGGGTGCTAAAAATAGCAGCATTGGCATGCTTTTCACGTCGTTTGGTAGAAATCCACACGTGCGTTCTGCCAAAAGCACCATTTGCATGCATATCGTGTGGTTTCGCAGAAAACTGCAGCCGTGTCAACCAAAAGATGCATAAGCATGCTTAAAGCGCGTTTTGGCACACATCCATGTGCGGCTTCTAAAAAGAGCAGCATTGGCATCCTTTTCACGTCGTTTGGTAGAAATCCACACGCGCGTTCTGCCAAAAGCACCATTTGCATGCATATCGTGTGGTTTTGTAGAAAACTGCATCCGCGTCTACCAAAAGATGCATAAGCGTGGTTAAAACGCGTTTTGGCACAAATCCATGTGCGGGTTCTAAAAAGAGCAGCATTGGCATGCTTTTCACGTCGTTTGGTAGAAATCCACACGCGCGTTCTGCCAAAAGCACCATTTCCATGTATATCGTGTGGTTTTGCAGAAAACTGCATCCGCGTCTACCAAAAGATGCATATGCATGCTTAAAACGCGTTTTGGCATAAATCCATGTGCGGGTGCTAAAAAGAGCAGCATCGGCATACTTTTCACGTCGTTTGGTAGAAATCCACACGCGCGTTCTGCCAAAAGCACCATTTGCATGCATATCGTGTGGTTTTGCAGAAAACTGCATCCGCGTCTACCAAAAGTTGCATATGCATGCTTAAAACGCGTTTTGGCACAAATCCATGTGCAGGTTCTAAAAAGAGCAGCATCGGCATGCTTTTCACGTCGTTTGGTAGAACTCCACACGCGCGTTCTGCCAAAAGCACCATTTGCATGCATATCGTGTGGTTTTGCAGAAAACTGCATCCGCGTCTACCAAAAGATGCATATGCATGCTTAAAACGCGTTTTGGCACAAATCCATGTGCGGCTACTAAAAAGAGCAGCATTGGCATGCTTTTCACGTCGTTTGGTAGAAATCCACACGCGCGTTCTGCCAAAAGCACCATTTGCATGCATATCGTGTGGTTTTGCAGAAAACTGCATCCGCGTCTACGAAAAATTGCGTGTGCTTGCTTAAAACGCGTTTTCGCACAAATCCGTGTGCAGGTGCTAAAAAGAGCAGCATCGGCATACTTTTCACGTCGTTTGGTAGAAATCCACACGCGCGTTCTGCCAAAAGCACCATTTCCATGCATATCGTGTGGTTTTGCAGAAAACTGCATCCGCGTCTACCAAAAGATGCATATGCATGCTTAAAACGCGTTTTGGCACAAATCCATGTGCGGGTGCTAAAAAGAGCAGCATTGGTATGCTTCTCACGTCGTTTGGTCGAAATCCACACGCGCGTTCTGCCAAAAGCACCATTTGCATGCATATCATGTAGTTGTGCAGAAAACTGCATCCGCGTCTACCAAAAAGTGCATGTGCTTGCCTAAAACGCGTTTTGGCACAAATCCATGTGCGGGTGCTAAAAAAAGCAGCAATGCTTTTCACGTCGTTTGGTAGAAATCCACATGCGCGTTCTGCCAAAAGCACCATTTGCATGCATATCGTGTGGTTTTGCAGAAAACTGCATCTGCGTCTACCAAAAGTTGCATATGCATGCTTAAAACGCGTTTTGGCACAAATCCATGTGCGGCTTCTAAAAAGAGCAGCATTGGCATGCTTTTCACGTCGTTTGGTAGAAATCCACACGCGCGTTCTGCCAAAAGCACCATTTGCATGCATATCGTGTGGTTTTGCAGAAAACTGCATCCGCGTCTAGCAAAACTTGCATATGCATGCTTAAAACGCGTTTTGGCACAAATCCATGTGCGGCTTCTAAAAAGAGCAGCATTGGCATGCTTTGCACGTCGTTTGGTAGAAATCGACACGCGCGTTCTGCCAAAAGCACCATTTGCATGCATATCGTGTGGTTTTGCAGAAAACTGCATCCGCATCTACCAAAAGATGCATATGCATGCTTAAAACGCGTTTTGGCTGAAATCCATGTGCGGGTTCTAAAAAGAGCAGCATTGGCATGCTTTTCACGTCGTTTGGTAGAAATCCACACGCGCGTTCTGCCAAAAGCCCCATTTGCATGCATATCGTGTGGTTTTGCAGAAAACTGCATCCGCATCTACCAAAAGATGCATATGCATGCTTAAAAACGCGTTTTGGCTCAAATCCATGTGCGGGTTCTAAAAAGAGCAGATTGGCCTGCTTTTCACGTCGTTTGGTAGAAATCCACACGCGCGTTCTGCCAAGAGCACCATTTGCATGCATATCGTGTGGTTTTGCAGAAAACTGCATCCGCATCTACCAAAAGATGCATATGCATGTTTAAAAACGCGTTTTGGCAGAAATCCATGTGCGGCTTCTAAAAAGAGCAGCATTGGCATGCTTTTCACGTCGTTTGGTAGAAATCCACACGCGCGTTCTGCCAAAAGCACCATTTGCATGCATATCGTGTGGTTTTGCAGAAAACTGCATCTGCGTCTACCAAAAGATGCATAAGCGTGGTTAAAACGCGTTTTGGCTCAAATCCATGTGCGCGTTCTAAAAAGAGCAGCATTGGTATGCTTCTCACGTCGTTTGGTAGAAATCCACACGAGCGTTCTGCCAAAAGCACCATTTGCATGCATATCGTGTGGTTTTGCAGAAAACTGCATCCGCGTCTACCAAAAGGTGCAGGTGCATGCTTAAAACGCGTTTTGGCACAAATCCATGTGCGGGTGCTAAAAAGAGCAGCATTGGCATGCTTTTCACGACGTTTGGTAGAAATCCACACGCGCGTTCTGCCAAAAGCACCATTTGCATGCATATCGTGTGGTTTTGCAGAAAACTGCATCCGCGTCTACCAAAAAAGTGCATGTGCTTGCTCAAAACGCGTTCTGGTACAAATCCATGTGCGGGTTCTAAAAAGAGCAGCATTGGCATGCTTTTCACGTCGTTTGGTAGAAATCCACACGCGCGTTCGGCCAAAAGCACCATTTGCATGCATATCGTGTGGTTTTGCAGAAAACTGCATCCGCGTCTACCAAAAGATGCATATGCATGCTTAAAACGCGTTCTGGCACAAATCCATGTGCGTGTTCTAAAAAGAGCAGCATTGGCATGCTTTTCACGTCGTTTGGTAGAAATCCACACGCGCGTTCTGCCAAAAGCACCATTTGCATGCATATCGTGTGGTTTTGCAGAAAACTGCATCCGCGTCAACCAAAAGATGCATATGCATGCTTAAAAACGCGTTTCGGCACAAATCAATGTGCGGGTTCTAAAAAGAGCAGCATTGGCATGCTTTTCACGTCGTTTGGCAGAAATCCACACGCGCGTTCTGCCAAAAGCACCATTTGCATGCATATCGTGTGGTTTTGCAGAAAACTGCATCCGCATCTACCAAAAGATGCATATGCATGTTTAAAACGCGTTTTGGCAGAAATCCATGTGCGGCTTCTAAAAAGAGCAGCATTGGCATGCTTTTCACGTCGTTTGGTAGAAATCCACACGCGCGTTCTGCCAAAAGCACCATTTGCATGCATATCGTGTGGTTTTGCAGAAAACTGCATCTGCGTCTACCAAAAGATGCATAAGCGTGGTTAAAACGCGTTTTGGCTCAAATCCATGTGCGCGTTCTAAAAAGAGCAGCATTGGTATGCTTCTCACGTCGTTTGGTAGAAATCCACACGAGCGTTCTGCCAAAAGCACCATTTGCATGCATATCGTGGGGTTTTGCAGAAAACTGCATCCGCGTCTACCAAAAGTTGCATATGCATGCTTAAAACGCGTTTTGGCATAAATCCATGTGCGGGTGCTAAAAATAGCAGCATTGGCATGCTTTTCACGTCGTTTGGTAGAAATCCACACGTGCGTTCTGCCAAAAGCACCATTTGCATGCATATCGTGTGGTTTCGCAGAAAACTGCAGCCGTGTCAACCAAAAGATGCATAAGCATGCTTAAAGCGCGTTTTGGCACACATCCATGTGCGGCTTCTAAAAAGAGCAGCATTGGCATCCTTTTCACGTCGTTTGGTAGAAATCCACACGCGCGTTCTGCCAAAAGCACCATTTGCATGCATATCGTGTGGTTTTGTAGAAAACTGCATCCGCGTCTACCAAAAGATGCATAAGCGTGGTTAAAACGCGTTTTGGCACAAATCCATGTGCGGGTTCTAAAAAGAGCAGCATTGGCATGCTTTTCACGTCGTTTGGTAGAAATCCACACGCGCGTTCTGCCAAAAGCACCATTTCCATGTATATCGTGTGGTTTTGCAGAAAACTGCATCCGCGTCTACCAAAAGATGCATATGCATGCTTAAAACGCGTTTTGGCATAAATCCATGTGCGGGTGCTAAAAAGAGCAGCATCGGCATACTTTTCACGTCGTTTGGTAGAAATCCACACGCGCGTTCTGCCAAAAGCACCATTTGCATGCATATCGTGTGGTTTTGCAGAAAACTGCATCCGCGTCTACCAAAAGTTGCATATGCATGCTTAAAACGCGTTTTGGCACAAATCCATGTGCAGGTTCTAAAAAGAGCAGCATCGGCATGCTTTTCACGTCGTTTGGTAGAACTCCACACGCGCGTTCTGCCAAAAGCACCATTTGCATGCATATCGTGTGGTTTTGCAGAAAACTGCATCCGCGTCTACCAAAGATGCATATGCATGCTTAAAACGCGTTTTGGCACAAATCCATGTGCGGCTACTAAAAAGAGCAGCATTGGCATGCTTTTCACGTCGTTTGGTAGAAATCCACACGCGCGTTCTGCCAAAAGCACCATTTGCATGCATATCGTGTGGTTTTGCAGAAAACTGCATCCGCGTCTACGAAAAATTGCGTGTGCTTGCTTAAAACGCGTTTTCGCACAAATCCGTGTGCAGGTGCTAAAAAGAGCAGCATCGGCATACTTTTCACGTCGTTTGGTAGAAATCCACACGCGCGTTCTGCCAAAAGCACCATTTCCATGCATATCGTGTGGTTTTGCAGAAAACTGCATCCGCGTCTACCAAAAGATGCATATGCATGCTTAAAACGCGTTTTGGCACAAATCCATGTGCGGGTGCTAAAAAGAGCAGCATTGGTATGCTTCTCACGTCGTTTGGTCGAAATCCACACGCGCGTTCTGCCAAAAGCACCATTTGCATGCATATCATGTAGTTGTGCAGAAAACTGCATCCGCGTCTACCAAAAAGTGCATGTGCTTGCCTAAAACGCGTTTTGGCACAAATCCATGTGCGGGTGCTAAAAAAAAGCAGCAATGCTTTTCACGTCGTTTGGTAGAAATCCACATGCGCGTTCTGCCAAAAGCACCATTTGCATGCATATCGTGTGGTTTTGCAGAAAACTGCATCTGCGTCTACCAAAAGTTGCATATGCATGCTTAAAACGCGTTTTGGCACAAATCCATGTGCGGCTTCTAAAAAGAGCAGCATTGGCATGCTTTTCACGTCGTTTGGTAGAAATCCACACGCGCGTTCTGCCAAAAGCACCATTTGCATGCATATCGTGTGGTTTTGCAGAAAACTGCATCCGCGTCTAGCAAAACTTGCATATGCATGCTTAAAACGCGTTTTGGCACAAATCCATGTGCGGCTTCTAAAAAGAGCAGCATTGGCATGCTTTGCACGTCGTTTGGTAGAAATCGACACGCGCGTTCTGCCAAAAGCACCATTTGCATGCATATCGTGTGGTTTTGCAGAAAACTGCATCCGCATCTACCAAAAGATGCATATGCATGCTTAAAACGCGTTTTGGCTGAAATCCATGTGCGGGTTCTAAAAAGAGCAGCATTGGCATGCTTTTCACGTCGTTTGGTAGAAATCCACACGCGCGTTCTGCCAAAAGCCCCATTTGCATGCATATCGTGTGGTTTTGCAGAAAACTGCATCCGCATCTACCAAAAGATGCATATGCATGCTTAAAACGCGTTTTGGCTCAAATCCATGTGCGGGTTCTAAAAAGAGCAGATTGGCCTGCTTTTCACGTCGTTTGGTAGAAATCCACACGCGCGTTCTGCCAAGAGCACCATTTGCATGCATATCTTGTGGTTTTGCAGAAAACTGCGTCCGCATCTACCAAAAGATGCATATGCATGCTTAAAACGCGTTTTGGCTCAAATCCATGTGCGCGTTCTAAAAAGAGCAGCATTGGTATGCTTCTCACGTCGTTTGGTAGAAATCCACACGAGCGTTCTGCCAAAAGCACCATTTGCATGCATATCGTGGGGTTTTGCAGAAAACTGCATCCGCGTCTACCAAAAGTTGCATATGCATGCTTAAAACGCGTTTTGGCATAAATTCATGTGCGGGTGCTAAAAATAGCAGCATCGGCATACTTTTCACGACGTTTGGTAGAAATCCACACGCGCGTTCTGCAAAAGCACCATTTGCATGCATATCGTGTGGTTTTGCAGAAAACTGCATCCGCATCTACCAAAAAGTGCATGTGCTTGCTTAAAACGCGTTTTGGCACAAATCCATGTGCGGGTTCTAAAACGAGCAGCGTTGGCATGCTTTTCACGTCGTTTGGAAGAAATCCACACGCGCGTTCTGCCAAAAGCACCATTTGCATGCATATCTTGTGGTTTTGCAGAAAACTGCATCCGCGTCTACCAAAAGATGCATATGCATGCTTAAAACGCGTTTTGGCACAAATCCATGTGCGGGTGCTAAAAAGAGCAGCATTGGCATGCTTTTCACGTCGTTTGGTAGAAATCCACACGCGCGTTCCGCCAAAAGCACCATTTGCATGCATATCGTGTGGTTTTGCCGAAAACTGCATCCGCGTCTACCAAAAGGTGCAGGTGCATGCTTAAAACGCGTTTTGGCACAAATCCATGTGCGGGTGCTAAAAAGAGCAGCATTGGCATGCTTTTCACGACGTTTGGTAGAAATCCACACGCGCGTTCTGCCAAAAGCACCATTTGCATGCATATCGTGTGGTTTTGCAGAAAACTGCATCCGCGTCTACCAAAAAAGTGCATGTGCTTGCTCAAAACGCGTTTCTGGTACAAATCCATGTGCGGGTTCTAAAAAGAGCAGCATTGGCATGCTTTTCACGTCGTTTGGTAGAAATCCACACGCGCGTTCGGCCAAAAGCACCATTTGCATGCATATCGTGTGGTTTTGCAGAAAACTGCATCCGCATCTACCAAAAGATGCATATGCATGTTTAAAACGCGTTTTGGCAGAAACCCATGTGCGGCTTCTAAAAAGAGCAGCATTGGCATGCTTTTCACGTCGTTTGGTAGAAATCCACACGCGCGTTCTGCCAAAAGCACCATTTGCATGCATATCGTGTGGTTTTGCAGAAAACTGCATCTGCGTCTACCAAAAGATGCATAAGCGTGGTTAAAACGCGTTTTGGCTCAAATCCATGTGCGCGTTCTAAAAAGAGCAGCATTGGTATGCTTCTCACGTCGTTTGGTAGAAATCCACACGAGCGTTCTGCCAAAAGCACCATTTGCATGCATATCGTGGGGTTTTGCAGAAAACTGCATCCGCGTCTACCAAAAGTTGCATATGCATGCTTAAAACGCGTTTTGGCATAAATCCATGTGCGGGTGCTAAAAATAGCAGCATTGGCATGCTTTTCACGTCGTTTGGTAGAAATCCACACGTGCGTTCTGCCAAAAGCACCATTTGCATGCATATCGTGTGGTTTCGCAGAAAACTTCAGCCGTGTCAACCAAAAGATGCATAAGCATGCTTAAAGCGCGTTTTGGCACAAATCCATGTGCGGCTTCTAAAAAGAGCAGCATTGGCATCCTTTTCACGTCGTTTGGTAGAAATCCACACGCGCGTTCTGCCAAAAGCACCATTTGCATGCATATCGTGTGGTTTTGTAGAAAACTGCATCCGCGTCTACCAAAAGATGCATAAGCGTGGTTAAAACGCGTTTTGGCACAAATCCATGTGCGGGTTCTAAAAAGAGCAGCATTGGCATGCTTTTCACGTCGTTTGGTAGAAATCCACACGCGCGTTCTGCCAAAAGCACCATTTTCATGTATATCGTGTGGTTTTGCAGAAAACTGCATCCGCGTCTACCAAAAGATGCATATGCATGCTTAAAACGCGTTTTGGCATAAATCCATGTGCGGGTGCTAAAAAGAGCAGCATCGGCATACTTTTCACGTCGTTCGGTAGAAATCCACACGCGCGTTCTGCCAAAAGCACCATTTGCATGCATATCGTGTGGTTTTGCAGAAAACTGCATCCGCGTCTAGCAAAACTTGCATATGCATGCTTAAAACGCGTTTTGGCACAAATCCATGTGCGGCTTCTAAAAGAGCAGCATTGGCATGCTTTGCACGTCGTTTGGTAGAAATCCACACGCGCGTTCTGCCAAAAGCACCATTTGCATGCATATCGTGTGGTTTTGCAGAAAACTGCATCCGCATCTACCAAAAGATGCATATGCATGCTTAAAACGCGTTTTGGCTCAAGTCCATGTGCGGGTTTTAAAAAGAGCAGCATTGGCATGCTTTTCACGTCGTTTGGTAGAAATCCACACGCGCGTTCTGCCAAAAGCCCCATTTGCATGCATATCGTGTGGTTTTGCAGAAAACTGCATCCGCATCTACCAAAAGATGCATATGCATGCTTAAAACGCGTTTTTGGCTCAAATCCATGTGCGGGTTCTAAAAAGAGCAGATTGGCCTGCTTTTCACGTCGTTTGGTAGAAATCCACACGCGCGTTCTGCCAAGAGCACCATTTGCATGCATATCTTGTGGTTTTGCAGAAAACTGCGTCCGCATCTACCAAAAGATGCATATGCATGCTTAAAACGCGTTTTGGCTCAAATCCATGTGCGCGTTCTAAAAAGAGCAGCATTGGTATGCTTCTCACGTCGTTTGGTAGAAATCCACACGAGCGTTCTGCCAAAAGCACCATTTGCATGCATATCGTGGGGTTTTGCAGAAAACTGCATCCGCGTCTACCAAAAGTTGCATATGCATGCTTAAAACGCGTTTTGGCATAAATCCATGTGCGGGTGCTAAAAATAGCAGCATCGGCATACTTTTCACGACGTTTGGTAGAAATCCACACGCGCGTTCTGCCAAAAGCACCATTTGCATGCATATCGTGTGGTTTTGCAGAAAACTGCATCCGCATCTACCAAAAAGTGCATGTGCTTGCTTAAAACGCGTTTTGGCACAAATCCATGTGCGGGTTCTAAAACGAGCAGCGTTGGCATGCTTTTCACGTCGTTTGGAAGAAATCTACACGCGCGTTCTGCCAAAAGCACCATTTGCATGCATATCGTGTGGTTTTGCAGAAAACTGCATCCGCGTCTACCAAAAGATGCATATGCATGCTTAAAACGCGTTTTGGCACAAATCCATGTGCGGGTGCTAAAAAGAGCAGCATTGGCATGCTTTTCACGTCGTTTGGTAGAAATCCACACGCGCGTTCCGCCAAAAGCACCATTTGCATGCATATCGTGTGGTTTTGCAGAAAACTGCATCCGCGTCTAGCAAAACTTGCATATGCATGCTTAAAACGCGTTTTGGCACAAATCCATGTGCGGCTTCTAAAAAGAGCAGCATTGGCATGCTTTGCACGTCGTTTGTAGAAATCGACACGCGCGTTCTGCCAAAAGCACCATTTGCATGCATATCGTGTGGTTTTGCAGAAAACTGCATCCGCATCTACCAAAAGATGCATATGCATGCTTAAAACGCGTTTTGGCTGAAATCCATGTGCGGGTTCTAAAAAGAGCAGCATTGGCATGCTTTTCACGTCGTTTGGTAGAAATCCACACGCGCGTTCTGCCAAAAGCCCCATTTGCATGCATATCGTGTGGTTTTGCAGAAAACTGCATCCGCATCTACCAAAAGATGCATATGCATGCTTAAAACGCGTTTTGGCTCAAATCCATGTGCGGGTTCTAAAAAGAGCAGATTGGCCTGCTTTTCACGTCGTTTGGTAGAAATCCACACGCGCGTTCTGCCAAGAGCACCATTTGCATGCATATCTTGTGGTTTTGCAGAAAACTGCGTCCGCATCTACCAAAAGATGCATATGCATGCTTAAAACGCGTTTTGGCTCAAATCCATGTGCGCGTTCTAAAAAGAGCAGCATTGGTATGCTTCTCACGTCGTTTGGTAGAAATCCACACGAGCGTTCTGCCAAAAGCACCATTTGCATGCATATCGTGGGGTTTTGCAGAAAACTGCATCCGCGTCTACCAAAAGTTGCATATGCATGCTTAAAACGCGTTTTGGCATAAATTCATGTGCGGGTGCTAAAAATAGCAGCATCGGCATACTTTTCACGACGTTTGGTAGAAATCCACACGCGCGTTCTGCCAAAAGCACCATTTGCATGCATATCGTGTGGTTTTGCAGAAAACTGCATCCGCATCTACCAAAAAGTGCATGTGCTTGCTTAAAACGCGTTTTGGCACAAATCCATGTGCGGGTTCTAAAACGAGCAGCGTTGGCATGCTTTTCACGTCGTTTGGAAGAAATCCACACGCGCGTTCTGCCAAAAGCACCATTTGCATGCATATCTTGTGGTTTTGCAGAAAACTGCATCCGCGTCTACCAAAAGATGCATATGCATGCTTAAAACGCGTTTTGGCACAAATCCATGTGCGGGTGCTAAAAAGAGCAGCATTGGCATGCTTTTCACGTCGTTTGGTAGAAATCCACACGCGCGTTCCGCCAAAAGCACCATTTGCATGCATATCGTGTGGTTTTGCCGAAAACTGCATCCGCGTCTACCAAAAGGTGCAGGTGCATGCTTAAAACGCGTTTTGGCACAAATCCATGTGCGGGTGCTAAAAAGAGCAGCATTGGCATGCTTTTCACGACGTTTGGTAGAAATCCACACGCGCGTTCTGCCAAAAGCACCATTTGCATGCATATCGTGTGGTTTTGCAGAAAACTGCATCCGCGTCTACCAAAAAAGTGCATGTGCTTGCTCAAAACGCGTTCTGGTACAAATCCATGTGCGGGTTCTAAAAAGAGCAGCATTGGCATGCTTTTCACGTCGTTTGGTAGAAATCCACACGCGCGTTCGGCCAAAAGCACCATTTGCATGCATATCGTGTGGTTTTGCAGAAAACTGCATCCGCGTCTACCAAAAGATGCATATGCATGCTTAAAACGCGTTCTGGCACAAATCCATGTGCGGGTTCTAAAAAGAGCAGCATTGGCATGCTTTTCACGTCGTTTGGTAGAAATCCACACGCGCGTTCTGCCAAAAGCACCATTTGCATGCATATCGTGTGGTTTTGCAGAAAACTGCATCCGCGTCAACCAAAAGATGCATATGCATGCTTAAAACGCGTTTCGGCACAAATCAATGTGCGGGTTCTAAAAAGAGCAGCATTGGCATGCTTTTCACGTCGTTTGGCAGAAATCCACACGCGCGTTCTGCCAAAAGCACCATTTGCATGCATATCGTGTGGTTTTGCAGAAAACTGCATCCGCATCTACCAAAAGATGCATATGCATGTTTAAAACGCGTTTTGGCAGAAACCCATGTGCGGCTTCTAAAAAGAGCAGCATTGGCATGCTTTTCACGTCGTTTGGTAGAAATCCACACGCGCGTTCTGCCAAAAGCACCATTTGCATGCATATCGTGTGGTTTTGCAGAAAACTGCATCTGCGTCTACCAAAAGATGCATAAGCGTGGTTAAAACGCGTTTTGGCTCAAATCCATGTGCGCGTTCTAAAAAGAGCAGCATTGGTATGCTTCTCACGTCGTTTGGTAGAAATCCACACGAGCGTTCTGCCAAAAGCACCATTTGCATGCATATCGTGGGGTTTTGCAGAAAACTGCATCCGCGTCTACCAAAAGTTGCATATGCATGCTTAAAACGCGTTTTGGCATAAATCCATGTGCGGGTGCTAAAAATAGCAGCATTGGCATGCTTTTCACGTCGTTTGGTAGAAATCCACACGTGCGTTCTGCCAAAAGCACCATTTGCATGCATATCGTGTGGTTTCGCAGAAAACTGCAGCCGTGTCAACCAAAAGATGCATAAGCATGCTTAAAGCGCGTTTTGGCACAAATCCATGTGCGGCTTCTAAAAAGAGCAGCATTGGCATCCTTTTCACGTCGTTTGGTAGAAATCCACACGCGCGTTCTGCCAAAAGCACCATTTGCATGCATATCGTGTGGTTTTGTAGAAAACTGCATCCGCGTCTACCAAAAGATGCATAAGCGTGGTTAAAACGCGTTTTGGCACAAATCCATGTGCGGGTTCTAAAAAGAGCAGCATTGGCATGCTTTTCACGTCGTTTGGTAGAAATCCACACGCGCGTTCTGCCAAAAGCACCATTTCCATGTATATCGTGTGGTTTTGCAGAAAACTGCATCCGCGTCTACCAAAAGATGCATATGCATGCTTAAAACGCGTTTTGGCATAAATCCATGTGCGGGTGCTAAAAAGAGCAGCATCGGCATACTTTTTCACGTCGTTCGGTAGAAATCCACACGCGCGTTCTGCCAAAAGCACCATTTGCATGCATATCGTGTGGTTTTGCAGAAAACTGCATCCGCGTCTAGCAAAACTTGCATATGCATGCTTAAAACGCGTTTTGGCACAAATCCATGTGCGGCTTCTAAAAAGAGCAGCATTGGCATGCTTTGCACGTCGTTTGGTAGAAATCCACACGCGCGTTCTGCCAAAAGCACCATTTGCATGCATATCGTGTGGTTTTGCAGAAAACTGCATCCGCATCTACCAAAAGATGCATATGCATGCTTAAAACGCGTTTTGGCTCAAATCCATGTGCGGGTTTTAAAAAGAGCAGCATTGGCATGCTTTTCACGTCGTTTGGTAGAAATCCACACGCGCGTTCTGCCAAAAGCCCCATTTGCATGCATATCGTGTGGTTTTGCAGAAAACTGCATCCGCATCTACCAAAAGATGCATATGCATGCTTAAAACGCGTTTTGGCTCAAATCCATGTGCGGGTTCTAAAAAGAGCAGATTGGCCTGCTTTTCACGTCGTTTGGTAGAAATCCACACGCGCGTTCTGCCAAGAGCACCATTTGCATGCATATCTTGTGGTTTTGCAGAAAACTGCGTCCGCATCTACCAAAAGATGCATATGCATGCTTAAAACGCGTTTTGGCTCAAATCCATGTGCGGGTGCTAAAAATAGCAGCATCGGCATACTTTTCACGACGTTTGGTAGAAATCCACACGCGCGTTCTGCCAAAAGCACCATTTGCATGCATATCGTGTGGTTTTGCAGAAAACTGCATCCGCATCTACCAAAAAGTGCATGTGCTTGCTTAAAACGCGTTTTGGCACAAATCCATGTGCGGGTTCTAAAACGAGCAGCGTTGGCATGCTTTTCACGTCGTTTGGAAGAAATCCACACGCGCGTTCTGCCAAAAGCACCATTTGCATGCATATCGTGTGGTTTTGCAGAAACTGCATCCGCGTCTACCAAAAGATGCATATGCATGCTTAAAACGCGTTTTGGCACAAATCCATGTGCGGGTGCTAAAAAGAGCAGCATTGGCATGCTTTTCACGTCGTTTGGTAGAAATCCACACGCGCGTTCCGCCAAAAGCACCATTTGCATGCATATCGTGTGGTTTTGCAGAAAACTGCATCCGCGTCTACCAAAAGGTGCAGGGTGCATGCTTAAAACGCGTTTTGGCACAAATCCATGTGCGGGTGCTAAAAAGAGCAGCATTGGCATGCTTTTCACGACGTTTGGTAGAAATCCACACGCGCGTTCTGCCAAAAGCACCATTTGCATGCATATCGTGTGGTTTTGTAGAAAACTGCATCCGCGTCTACCAAAAAAGTGCATGTGCTTGCTCAAAACGCGTTCTGGTACAAATCCATGTGCGGGTTCTAAAAAGAGCAGCATTGGCATGCTTTTCACGTCGTTTGGTAGAAATCCACACGCGCGTTCGGCCAAAAGCACCATTTGCATGCATATCGTGTGGTTTTGCAGAAAACTGCATCCGCGTCTACCAAAAGATGCATATGCATGCTTAAAACGCGTTCTGGCACAAATCCATGTGCGGGTTCTAAAAAGAGCAGCATTGGCATGCTTTTCACGTCGTTTGGTAGAAATCCACACGCGCGTTCTGCCAAAAGCACCATTTGCATGCATATCGTGTGGTTTTGCAGAAAACCTGCATCCGCGTCAACCAAAAGATGCATATGCATGCTTAAAACGCGTTTCGGCACAAATCAATGTGCGGGTTCTAAAAAGAGCAGCATTGGCATGCTTTTCACGTCGTTTGGCAGAAATCCACACGCGCGTTCTGCCAAAAGCACCATTTGCATGCATATCGTGTGGTTTTGCAGAAAACTGCATCCGCATCTACCAAAAGATGCATATGCATGTTTAAAACGCGTTTTGGCAGAAATCCATGTGCGGCTTCTAAAAAGAGCAGCATTGGCATGCTTTTCACGTCGTTTGGTAGAAATCCACACGCGCGTTCTGCCAAAAGCACCATTTGCATGCATATCGTGTGGTTTTGCAGAAAACTGCATCTGCGTCTACCAAAAGATGCATAAGCGTGGTTAAAACGCGTTTTGGCTCAAATCCATGTGCGCGTTCTAAAAAGAGCAGCATTGGTATGCTTCTCACGTCGTTTGGTAGAAATCCACACGAGCGTTCTGCCAAAAGCACCATTTGCATGCATATCGTGGGTTTTGCAGAAAACTGCATCCGCGTCTACCAAAAGTTGCATATGCATGCTTAAAACGCGTTTTGGCATAAATCCATGTGCCGGTGCTAAAAATAGCAGCATTGGCATGCTTTTCACGTCGTTTGGTAGAAATCCACACGTGCGTTCTGCCAAAAGCACCATTTGCATGGATATCGTGTGGTTTCGCAGAAAACTGCAGCCGTGTCAACCAAAAGATGCATAAGCATGCTTAAAGCGCGTTTTGGCACAAATCCATGTGCGGCTTCTAAAAAGAGCAGCATTGGCATCCTTTTCACGTCGTTTGGTAGAAATCCACACGCGCGTTCTGCCAAAAGCACCATTTGCATGCATATCGTGTGGTTTTGTAGAAAACTGCATCCGCGTCTACCAAAAGATGCATAAGCGTGGTTAAAACGCGTTTTGGCACAAATCCATGTGCGGGTTCTAAAAAGAGCAGCATTGCCATGCTTTTCACGTCGTTTGGTAGAAATCCACACGCGCGTTCTGCCAAAAGCACCATTTCCATGTATATCGTGTGGTTTTGCAGAAAACTGCATCCGCGTCTACCAAAAGATGCATATGCATGCTTAAAACGCGTTTTGGCATAAATCCATGTGCGGGTGCTAAAAAGAGCAGCATCGGCATACTTTTCACGTCGTTTGGTAGAAATCCACACGCGCGTTCTGCCAAAAGCACCATTTGCATGCATATCGTGTGGTTTTGCAGAAAACTGCATCCGCGTCTACCAAAAGTTGCATATGCATGCTTAAAACGCGTTTTGGCACAAATCCATGTGCAGGTTCTAAAAAGAGCAGCATCGGCATGCTTTTCACGTCGTTTGGTAGAACTCCACACGCGCGTTCTGCCAAAAGCACCATTTGCATGCATATCGTGTGGTTTTGCAGAAAACTGCATCCGCGTCTACCAAAAGATGCATATGCATGCTTAAAACGCGTTTTGGCACAAATCCATGTGCGGCTACTAAAAAGAGCAGCATTGGCATGCTTTTCACGTCGTTTGGTAGAAATCCACACGCGCGTTCTGCCAAAAGCACCATTTGCATGCATATCGTGTGGTTTGCAGAAAACTGCATCCGCGTCTACGAAAAATTGCGTGTGCTTGCTTAAAACGCGTTTTCGCACAAATCCGTGTGCAGGTGCTAAAAAGAGCAGCATCGGCATACTTTTCACGTCGTTTGGTAGAAATCCACACGCGCGTTCTGCCAAAAGCACCATTTCCATGCATATCGTGTGGTTTTGCAGAAAACTGCATCCGCGTCTACCAAAAGATGCATATGCATGCTTAAAACGCGTTTTGGCACAAATCCATGTGCGGGTGCTAAAAAGAGCAGCATTGGTATGCTTCTCACGTCGTTTGGTCGAAATCCACGCGCGCGTTCTGCCAAAAGCACCATTTGCATGCATATCATGTAGTTGTGCAGAAAACTGCATCCGCGTCTACCAAAAAGTGCATGTGCTTGCTTAAAACGCGTTTTGGCACAAATCCATGTGCGGGTGCTAAAAAAAGCAGCAATGCTTTTCACGTCGTTTGGTAGAAATCCACATGCGCGTTCTGCCAAAAGCACCATTTGCATGCATATCGTGTGGTTTTGCAGAAAACTGCATCTGCGTCTACCAAAAGTTGCATATGCATGCTTAAAACGCGTTTTGGCACAAATCCATGTGCGGCTTCTAAAAAGAGCAGCATTGGCATGCTTTTCACGTCGTTTGGTAGAAATCCACACGCGCGTTCTGCCAAAAGCACCATTTGCATGCATATCGTGTGGTTTTGCAGAAAACTGCATCCGCGTCTAGCAAAACTTGCATATGCATGCTTAAAACGCGTTTTGGCACAAATCCATGTGCGGCTTCTAAAAAGAGCAGCATTGGCATGCTTTGCACGTCGTTTCGTAGAAATCCACACGCGCGTTCTGCCAAAAGCACCATTTGCATGCATATCGTGTGGTTTTGCAGAAAACTGCATCCGCATCTACCAAAAGATGCATATGCATGCTTAAAACGCGTTTTGGCTCAAATCCATGTGCGGGTTCTAAAAAGAGCAGCATTGGCATGCTTTTCACGTCGTTTGGTAGAAATCCACACGCGCGTTCTGCCAAAAGCCCCATTTGCATGCATATCGTGTGGTTTTGCAGAAAACTGCATCCGCATCTACCAAAAGATGCATATGCATGCTTAAAACGCGTTTTGGCTCAAATCCATGTGCGGGTTCTAAAAAGAGCAGATTGGCCTGCTTTTCACGTCGTTTGGTAGAAATCCACACGCGCGTTCTGCCAAGAGCACCATTTGCATGCATATCTTGTGGTTTTGCAGAAAACTGCGTCCGCATCTACCAAAAGATGCATATGCATGCTTAAAACGCGTTTTGGCTCAAATCCATGTGCGGGTTCTAAAAAGAGCAGCATTGGCATGCTTTTCACGTCGTTTGGTAGAAATCCACACGCGCGTTCTGCCAAAAGCACCATTTGGATGCATATCGTGTGGTTTTGCAGAAAACTGCGTCCGCGTCTACCAAAAAGTGCATGTGCTTGCTTAAAACGCGTTTTGGCACAAATCCATGTGCGGGTGCTAAAAAGAGCAGCATTGGCATGCTTTTCACGTCGTTTGGTAGAAATCCACAAGCGCGTTCTGCCAAAAGCACCATTTGCGTGCATATCGTGTGGTTTTGCAGAAAACTGCATCCGCGTCTACCAAAAGCTTAAAACGCGTTTTGGCACAAATCCATGAGCGGGTTCCAAAAAGAGCAGCATTGGCATGCTTTTCACGTCGTTTGGTAGACATCCACACGCGAGTTCTGCCAAAAGCCCCATTTGCATGCATATCGTGTGGTTTTGCAGAAAACTGCGTCCGCGTCTACGAAAAATTGCGTGTGCTTGCTTAAAACGCGTTTTGGCACAAATCCATGTGCAGGTGCTAAAAAGAGCAGCATCGGCATGCTTTGCACGTCGTTTGGTAGAACTCCACACGCGCGTTCTGCCAAAAGCACCATTTGCATGCATATCGTGTGGTTTTGCAGAAAACTGCATCTGCGTCTACCAAAAGTTGCATATGCATGCTTAAAACGCGTTTTGGCACAAATCCATGTGCGGCTTCTAAAAAGAGCAGCATTGGCATGCTTTTCACGTCGTTTGGTAGAAATCCACACGCGCGTTCTGCCAAAAGCCCCATTTGCATGCATATGGTGTGGTTTTGCAGAAAACTGCATCCGCATCTACCAAAAAGTGCATGTGCTTGCTTAAAACGCGTTTTGGCACAAATCCATGTGCGGGTGCTAAAAAAAGCAGCTATGCTTTTCACGTCATTTGGTAGAAATCCACATGCGCGTTCTGCCAAAAGCACCATTTGCATGCATATCGTGTGGTTTTGCAGAAAACTGCATCCGTGTGTAAATAAAGATGCATATGCATGCTTAAAACGCGTTTTGGCACAAATCCATGTGCGGGTGCTAAAAAGAGCAGCATTGGTATGCTTCTCACGTCGTTTGGTAGAACTCCACACGCGCGTTCTGCCAAAAGCACCATTTGCATGCATATCGTGTGGTTTTGCAGAAAACTGCATCTGCGTCTACCAAAAGTTGCATATGCATGCTTAAAACGCGTTTTGGCACAAATCCATGTGCGGCTTCTAAAAAGAGCAGCATTGGCATGCTTTTCACGTCGTTTGGTAGAAATCCACACGCGCGTTCGGCCAAAAGCACCATTTGCATGCATATCGTGTGGTTTTGCAGAAAACTGCATCCGCGTCTACCAAAAGGTGCAGGTGCATGCTTAAAACGCGTTTTGGCACAAATCCATGTGCGGGTGCTAAAAAGAGCAGCATTGGCATGCTTTTCACGACGTTTGGTAGAAATCCACACGCGCGTTCTGCCAAAAGCACCATTTGCATGCATATCGTGTGGTTTTGCAGAAAACTGCATCCGCATCTACCAAAAAGTGCATGTGCTTGCTTAAAACGCGTTTTGGCACAAATCCATGTGCGGGTTCTAAAACGAGCAGCGTTGGCATGCTTTTCACGTCGTTTGGAAGAAATCCACACGCGCGTTCTGCCAAAAGCACCATTTGCATGCATATCGTGTGGTTTTGCAGAAAACTGCATCCGCGTCTACCAAAAGATGCATATGCATGCTTAAAACGCGTTTTGGCACAAATCCATGTGCGGGTGCTAAAAAGAGCAGCATTGGCATGCTTTTCACGTCGTTTGGTAGAAATCCACACGCGCGTTCCGCCAAAAGCACCATTTGCATGCATATCGTGTGGTTTTGCAGAAAACTGCATCCGCGTCTACCAAAAGGTGCAGGTGCATGCTTAAAACGCGTTTTGGCACAAATCCATGTGCGGGTGCTAAAAAGAGCAGCATTGGCATGCTTTTCACGACGTTTGGTAGAAATCCACACGCGCGTTCTGCCAAAAGCACCATTTGCATGCATATCGTGTGGTTTTGCAGAAAACTGCATCCGCGTCTACCAAAAAAGTGCATGTGCTTGCTCAAAACGCGTTCTGGTACAAATCCATGTGCGGGTTCTAAAAAGAGCAGCATTGGCATGCTTTTCACGTCGTTTGGTAGAAATCCACACGCGCGTTCGGCCAAAAGCACCATTTGCATGCATATCGTGTGGTTTTGCAGAAAACTGCATCCGCGTCTACCAAAGATGCATATGCATGCTTAAAACGCGTTCTGGCACAAATCCATGTGCGGGTTCTAAAAAGAGCAGCATTGGCATGCTTTTCACGTCGTTTGGTAGAAATCCACACGCGCGTTCTGCCAAAAGCACCATTTGCATGCATATCGTGTGGTTTTGCAGAAAACTGCATCCGCGTCAACCAAAAGATGCATATGCATGCTTAAAACGCGTTTCGGCACAAATCAATGTGCGGGTTCTAAAAAGAGCAGCATTGGCATGCTTTTCACGTCGTTTGGTAGAAATCCACACGCGCGTTCTGCCAAAAGCACCATTTGCATGCATATCGTGTGGTTTTGCAGAAAACTGCATCCGCATCTACCAAAAGATGCATATGCATGTTTAAAACGCGTTTTGGCAGAAATCCACGTGCGGCTTCTAAAAAGAGCAGCATTGGCATGCTTTTCACGTCGTTTGGTAGAAATCCACACGCGCGTTCTGCCAAAAGCACCATTTGCATGCATATCGTGTGGTTTTGCAGAAAACTGCATCTGCGTCTACCAAAAGATGCATAAGCGTGGTTAAAACGCGTTTTGGCTCAAATCCATGTGCGCGTTCTAAAAAGAGCAGCATTGGTATGCTTCTCACGTCGTTTGGTAGAAATCCACACGAGCGTTCTGCCAAAAGCACCATTTGCATGCATATCGTGGGGTTTTGCAGAAAACTGCATCCGCGTCTACCGAAAGTTGCATATGCATGCTTAAAACGCGTTTTGGCATAAATCCATGTGCGGGTGCTAAAATAGCAGCATTGGCATGCTTTTCACGTCGTTTGGTAGAAATCCACACGTGCGTTCTGCCAAAAGCACCATTTGCATGCATATCGTGTGGTTTCGCAGAAAACTGCAGCCGTGTCAACCAAAAGATGCATAAGCATGCTTAAAGCGCGTTTTGGCACAAATCCATGTGCGGCTTCTAAAAAGAGCAGCATTGGCATCCTTTTCACGTCGTTTGGTAGAAATCCACACGCGCGTTCTGCCAAAAGCACCATTTGCATGCATATCGTGTGGTTTTGTAGAAAACTGCATCCGCGTCTACCAAAAGATGCATAAGCGTGGTTAAAACGCGTTTTGGCACAAATCCATGTGCGGGTTCTAAAAAGAGCAGCATTGGCATGCTTTTCACGTCGTTTGGTAGAAATCCACACGCGCGTTCTGCCAAAAGCACCATTTCCATGTATATCGTGTGGTTTTGCAGAAAACTGCATCCGCGTCTACCAAAAGATGCATATGCATGCTTAAAACGCGTTTTGGCATAAATCCATGTGCGGGTGCTAAAAAGAGCAGCATCGGCATACTTTTCACGTCGTTTGGTAGAAATCCACACGCGCGTTCTTCCAAAAGCACCATTTGCATGCATATCATGTGGTTTTGCAGAAAACTGCATCCGCGTCTACCAAAAGTTGCATATGCATGCTTAAAACGCGTTTTGGCACAAATCCATGTGCAGGTTCTAAAAAGAGCAGCATCGGCATGCTTTTCACGTCGTTTGGTAGAACTCCACACGCGCGTTCTGCCAAAAGCACCATTTGCATGCATATCGTGTGGTTTTGCAGAAAACTGCATCCGCGTCTACCAAAAGATGCATAAGCGTGGTTAAAACGCGTTTTGGCTCAAATCCATGTGCGCGTTCTAAAAAGAGCAGCATTGGTATGCTTCTCACGTCGTTTGGTAGAAATCCACACGAGCGTTCTGCCAAAAGCACCATTTGCATGCATATCGTGGGGTTTTGCAGAAAACTGCATCCGCGTCTACCAAAAGTTGCATATGCATGCTTAAAACGCGTTTTGGCATAAATCCATGTGCGGGTGCTAAAAATAGCAGCATTGGCATGCTTTTCACGTCGTTTGGTAGAAATCCACACGTGCGTTCTGCCAAAAGCACCATTTGCATGCATATCGTGTGGTTTCGCAGAAAACTGCAGCCGTGTCAACCAAAAGATGCATAAGCATGCTTAAAGCGCGTTTTGGCACAAATCCATGTGCGGCTTCTAAAAAGAGCAGCATTGGCATCCTTTTCACGTCGTTTGGTAGAAATCCACACGCGCGTTCTGCCAAAAGCACCATTTGCATGCATATCGTGTGGTTTTGTAGAAAACTGCATCCGCGTCTACCAAAAGATGCATAAGCGTGGTTAAAACGCGTTTTGGCACAAATCCGTGTGCGGGTTCTAAAAAGAGCAGCATTGGTATGCTTCTCACGTCGTTTGGTCGAAATCCACGCGCGCGTTCTGCCAAAAGCACCATTTGCATGCATATCATGTAGTTGTGCAGAAAACTGCATCCGCGTCTACCAAAAAGTGCATGTGCTTGCTTAAAACGCGTTTTGGCACAAATCCATGTGCGGGTGCTAAAAAAAGCAGCAATGCTTTTCACGTCGTTTGGTAGAAATCCACATGCGCGTTCTGCCAAAAGCACCATTTGCATGCATATCGTGTGGTTTTGCAGAAAACTGCATCCGCGTGTAAATAAAGATGCATATGCATGCTTAAAACGCGTTTTGGCACAAATCCATGTGCGGGTGCTAAAAAGAGCAGCATTGGTATGCTTCTCACGTCGTTTGGTAGAAATCCACACGCGCGTTCTGCCAAAAGCACCATTTGCATGCATATCGTGTGGTTTTGCAGAAAACTGCATCCGCGTCTACCAAAAGCTTAAAACGCGTTTTGGCACAAATCCATGAGCGGGTTCTAAAAAGAGCAGCATCGGCATGCTTTTCACGTCGTTTGGTAGAACTCCACACGAGCGTTCTGCCAAAAGCACCATTTGCTTGCATATCGTGTGGTTTTGCAGAAAACTGCATCCGCGTCTACCAAAAGTTGCATATGCCTGCTTAAAACGCGTTTTGGCACAAATCCATGTGCGGGTGCTAAAAAAAGCAGCAATGCTTTTCACGTCGTTTGGTAGAAATCCACATGCGCGTTCTGCCAAAAGCACCCTTTGAATGCATATCGTGTAGTTGTGCAGAAAACTGCATCCGCGTCTACCAAAAAGTGCATGTGCTTGCTCAAAACGCGTTTTGGCACAAATCCATGTGCGGGTGCTAAAAAAGCACCATTGGCATGCTTTTCACGTCGTTTGGTAGAAATCCACACGCGCGTTCTGCCAAAAGCACCATTTGCATGCATATCGTGTGGTTTTGCAGAAAACTGCATCCGCGTCTACCAAAAAAGTGCATGTGCTTGCTTAAAACGCGTTTTGGCACAAATCCATGTGCAGGTGCAAAAAGAGTAGCATCGGCATGCTTTTCACGTCGTTTGGTAGAAATCCACACGCGCGTTCTGCCAAAAGCACCATTTGCATGCATATCGTGTGGTTTTGCAGAAAACTGCATCCGCGTCTAGGAAAAGATGCATATGCACGCTTAAAACGCGTTTTGGCACAAATCCATGTGCGGGTGCTAAAAAGAGCAGCATTGGTATGCTTCTCACGTCGTTTGGTCGAAATCCACGCGCGCGTTCTGCCAAAAGCACCATTTGCATGCATATCATGTAGTTGTGCAGAAAACTGCATCCGCGTCTACCAAAAAGTGCATGTGCTTGCTTAAAACGCGTTTTGGCACAAATCCATGTGCGGGTGCTAAAAAAAGCAGCAATGCTTTTCACGTCGTTTGGTAGAAATCCACATGCGCGTTCTGCCAAAAGCACCATTTGCATGCATATCGTGTGGTTTTGCAGAAAACTGCATCCGTGTGTACCTAAAGATGCATATGCATGCTTAAAACGCGTTTTGGCACAAATCCATGTGCGGGTGCTAAAAAGAGCAGCATTGGTATGCTTCTCACGTCGTTTGGTAGAAATCCACACGCGCGTTCTGCCAAAAGCACCATTTGCATGCATATCGTGTGGTTTTGCAGAAAACTGCATCCGCATCTACCAAAAAGTGCATGTGCTTGCTTAAAACGCGTTTTGGCACAAATCCATGTGCAGGTGCTAAAAAGAGCAGCATCGGCATGCTTTGCACGTCGTTTGGTAGAACTCCACACGCGCGTTCTGCCAAAAGCACCATTTGCATGCATATCGTGTGGTTTTGCAGAAAACTGCATCTGCGTCTACCAAAAGTTGCATATGCATGCTTAAAACGTGTTTTGGCACAAATCCATGTGCGGCTTCTAAAAAGAGCAGCATTGGCATGCTTTTCACGTCGTTTGGTAGAAATCCACACGCGCGTTCTGCCAAAAGCACCATTTGCATGCATATCGTGTGGTTTTGCAGAAAACTGCATCCGCGTCTAGCAAAACTTGCATATGCATGCTTAAAACGCGTTTTGGCTCAAATCCATGTGCGGGTTCTAAAAAGAGCAGCATTGGCATGCTTTTCACGTCGTTTGGTAGAAATCCACACGCGCGTTCTGCCAAAAGCCCCATTTGCATGCATATCGTGTGGTTTTGCAGAAAACTGCATCCGCATCTACCAAAAGATGCATATGCATGCTTAAAACGCGTTTTGGCTCAAATCCATGTGCGGGTTCTAAAAAGAGCAGATTGGCCTGCTTTTCACGTCGTTTGGTAGAAATCCACACGCGCGTTCTGCCAAGAGCACCATTTGCATGCATATCTTGTGGTTTTGCAGAAAACTGCGTCCGCATCTACCAAAAGATGCATATGCATGCTTAAAACGCGTTTTGGCTCAAATCCATGTGCGGGTTCTAAAAAGAGCAGCATTGGCATGCTTTTCACGTCGTTTGGTAGAAATCCACACGCGCGTTCTGCCAAAAGCACCATTTGGATGCATATCGTGTGGTTTTGCAGAAAACTGCGTCCGCGTCTACCAAAAAGTGCATGTGCTTGCTTAAAACGCGTTTTGGCACAAATCCATGTGCGGGTGCTAAAAAGAGCAGCATTGGCATGCTTTTCACGTCGTTTGGTAGAAATCCACACGCGCGTTCTGCCAAAAGCACCATTTGCGTGCATATCGTGTGGTTTTGCAGAAAACTGCATCCGTGTCTAACAAAAGATGCATATGCATGCTTAAAACGCGTTTTGGCACAAATCCATGTGCGGGTGCTAAAAAGAGCAGCATTGGCATGCTTTTCACGTCGTTTGGTAGAAATCCGCACGTGTGTTCTGCCAAAAGCACCATTTGCATGCATATCGTGTGCTTTTGCAGAAAACTGCATCCGCGTCTACCAAAAGTTGCATATGCCTGCTTAAAACGCGTTTTGGCACATATCCATGTGCTGGTTCTAAAAAGAGCAGCATTGGCATGCTTTTCACGTCGTTTGGTAGAAATCCACACGCGCGTTCTGCCAAGAGCACCATTTGCATGCATATCGTGTGGTTTTGCAGAAAACTGCATCCGCGTCTACCAAAAGCTTAAAACGCGTTTTGGCACAAATTCATGAGCGGGTTCTAAAAAGAGCAGCATTGGCATGCTTTTCATGTCGTTTAGTAGAAATCCACACGCGCGTTCTGCCAAAAGCACCATTTGCATGCATATCGTGTGGTTTTGCAGAAAACTGCATCCGCATCTACCAAAAGATGCATATGCATGCTTAAAACGCGTTTTGGCTCAAATCCATGTGCGGGTTCTAAAAAGAGCAGCATTGGCATGCTTTTCACGTCGTTTGGTAGAAATCCACACGTGTGTTCTGCCAAAAGCACCATTTGCATGCATATCGTGTGCTTTTGCAGAAAACTGCATCCGCGTCTACCAAAAGTTGCATATGCCTGCTTAAAACGCGTTTTGGCACATATCCATGTGCTGGTTCTAAAAAGAGCAGCATTGGCATGCTTTTCACGTCGTTTGGTAGAAATCCACACGCGCGTTTTGCCAAAAGCACCATTTGCATGCATATCGTGTGGTTTTGCAGAAAACTGCATCCGCGTCTACCAAAAGCTTAAAACGCGTTTTGGCACAAATCTATGAGCGGGTTCTAAAAAGAGCAGCATTGTCATCCTTTTCACGTCGTTTGGTAGACATCCACACGCGCGTTCTGCCAAAAGCCCCATTTGCATGCATATCGTGTGGTTTTGCAGAAAACTGCGTCCGCGTCTACGAAAAATTGCGTGTGCTTGCTTAAAACGCGTTTTCGCACAAATCCGTGTGCAGGTGCTAAAAAGAGCAGCATCGGCATACTTTTCACGTCGTTTGGTAGAAATCCACACGCGCGTTCTGCCAAAAGCACCATTTCCATGCATATCGTGTGGTTTTGCAGAAAACTGCATCCGCGTCTACCAAAAGATGCATATGCATGCTTAAAACGCGTTTTGGCACAAATCCATGTGCGGGTGCTAAAAAGAGCAGCATTGGTATGCTTCTCACGTCGTTTGGTCGAAATCCACGCGCGCGTTCTGCCAAAAGCACCATTTGCATGCATATCATGTAGTTCTGCAGAAAACTGCATCCGCGTCTACCAAAAAGTGCATGTGCTTGCTTAAAACGCGTTTTGGCACAAATCCATGTGCGGGTGCTAAAAAAAGCAGCAATGCTTTTCACGTCGTTTGGTAGAAATCCACATGCGCGTTCTGCCAAAAGCACCATTTGCATGCATATCGTGTGGTTTTGCAGAAAACTGCATCCGTGTGTAAATAAAGATGCATATGCATGCTTAAAACGCGTTTTGGCACAAATCCATGTGCGGGTGCTAAAAAGAGCAGCATTGGTATGCTTCTCACGTCGTTTGGTAGAAATCCACACGCGCGTTCTGCCAAAAGCACCATTTGCATGCATATCGTGTGGTTTTGCAGAAAACTGCATCCGCATCTACAAAAAGTGCATGTGCTTGCTTAAAACGCGTTTTGGCACAAATCCATGTGCAGGTGCTAAAAAGAGCAGCATCGGCATGCTTTTCACGTCGTTTGGTAGAACTCCACACGAGCGTTCTGCCAAAAGCACCATTTGCATGCATATCGTGTGGTTTTGCAGAAAACTGCATCTGCGTCTACCAAAAGTTGCATATGCATGCTTAAAACGCGTTTTGGCACAAATCCATGTGCGGCTTCTAAAAAGAGCAGCATTGGCATGCTTTTCACGTCGTTTGGTAGAAATCCACACGCGCGTTCTGCCAAAAGCCCCATTTGCATGCATATCGTGTGGTTTTGCAGAAAACTGCATCCGCATCTACCAAAAAGTGCATGTGCTTGCTTAAAACGCGTTTTGGCACAAATCCATGTGCGGGTGCTAAAAAAAGCAGCAATGCTTTTCACGTCATTTGGTAGAAATCCACATGCGCGTTCTGCCAAAAGCACCATTTGCATGCATATCGTGTGGTTTTGCAGAAAACTGCATCCGTGTGTAAATAAAGATGCATATGCATGCTTAAAACGCGTTTTGGCACAAATCCATGTGCGGGTGCTAAAAAGAGCAGCATTGGTATGCTTCTCACGTCGTTTGGTAGAACTCCACACGCGCGTTCTGCCAAAAGCACCATTTGCATGCATATCGTGTGGTTTTGCAGAAAACTGCATCTGCGTCTACCAAAAGTTGCATATGCATGCTTAAAACGCGTTTTGGCACAAATCCATGTGCGGCTTCTAAAAAGAGCAGCATTGGCATGCTTTTCACGTCGTTTGGTAGAAATCCACACGCGCGTTCGGCCAAAAGCACCATTTGCATGCATATCGTGTGGTTTTGCAGAAAACTGCATCCGCGTCTACCAAAAGGTGCAGGTGCATGCTTAAAACGCGTTTTGGCACAAATCCATGTGCGGGTGCTAAAAAGAGCAGCATTGGCATGCTTTTCACGACGTTTGGTAGAAATCCACACGCGCGTTCTGCCAAAAGCACCATTTGCATGCATATCGTGTGGTTTTGCAGAAAACTGCATCCGCATCTACCAAAAAGTGCATGTGCTTGCTTAAACGCGTTTTGGCACAAATCCATGTGCGGGTTCTAAAACGAGCAGCGTTGGCATGCTTTTCACGTCGTTTGGAAGAAATCCACACGCGCGTTCTGCCAAAAGCACCATTTGCATGCATATCGTGTGGTTTTGCAGAAAACTGCATCCGCGTCTACCAAAAGATGCATATGCATGCTTAAAACGCGTTTTGGCACAAATCCATGTGCGGGTGCTAAAAAGAGCAGCATTGGCATGCTTTGCACGTCGTTTGGTAGAAATCCACACGTGCGTTCTGCCAAAAGCACCATTTGCATGCATATCGTGTGGTTTCGCAGAAAACTGCAGCCGTGTCAACCAAAAGATGCATAAGCATGCTTAAAGCGCGTTTTGGCACAAATCCATGTGCGGCTTCTAAAAAGAGCAGCATTGGCATCCTTTTCACGTCGTTTGGTAGAAATCCACACGCGCGTTCTGCCAAAAGCACCATTTGCATGTATATCGTGTGGTTTTGTAGAAAACTGCATCCGCGTCTACCAAAAGATGCATAAGCGTGGTTAAAACGCGTTTTGGCACAAATCCGTGTGGGGGTTCTAAAAAGAGCAGCATTGGCATGCTTTTCACGTCGTTTGGTAGAAATCCACACGCGCGTTCGGCCAAAAGCACCATTTGCATACATATCGTGTGGTTTTGTAGAAAACTGCATCCGCGTCTACCAAAAGATGCATATGCATGCTTAAAACGCGTTCTGGCACAAATCCATGTGCGGGTTCTAAAAAGAGCAGCATTGGCATGCTTTTCACGTCGTTTGGTAGAAATCCACACGCGCGTTCTGCCAAAAGCACCATTTGCATGCATATCGTGTGGTTTTGCAGAAAACTGCATCCGCGTCAACCAAAAGATGCATATGCATGCTTAAAACGCGTTTCGGCACAAATCAATGTGCGGGTTCTAAAAGAGCAGCATTGGCATGCTTTTCACGTCGTTTGGTAGAAATCCACACGCGCGTTCTGCCAAAAGCACCATTTGCATGCATATCGTGTGGTTTTGCAGAAAACTGCATCCGCATCTACCAAAAGATGCATATGCATGTTTAAAACGCGTTTTGGCAGAAATCCATGTGCGGCTTCTAAAAAGAGCAGCATTGGCATGCTTTTCACGTCGTTTGGTAGAAATCCGCACGCGCGTTCTGCCAAAAGCACCATTTGCATGCATATCGTGTGGTTTTGCAGAAAACTGCATCTGCGTCTACCAAAAGATGCATAAGCGTGGTTAAAACGCGTTTTGGCTCAAATCCATGTGCGCGTTCTAAAAAGAGCAGCATTGGTATGCTTCTCACGTCGTTTGGTAGAAATCCACACGAGCGTTCTGCCAAAAGCACCATTTGCATGCATATCGTGGGGTTTTGCAGAAAACTGCATCCGCGTCTACCAAAAGTTGCATATGCATGCTTAAAACGCGTTTTGGCATAAATCCATGTGCGGGTGCTAAAAATAGCAGCATTGGCATGCTTTTCACGTCGTTTGGTAGAAATCCACACGTGCGTTCTGCCAAAAGCACCATTTGCATGCATATCGTGTGGTTTCGCAGAAAACTGCAGCCGTGTCAACCAAAAGATGCATAAGCATGCTTAAAGCGCGTTTTTGCACAAATCCATGTGCGGCTTCTAAAAAGAGCAGCATTGGCATCCTTTTCACGTCGTTTGGTAGAAATCCACACGCGCGTTCTGCCAAAAGCACCATTTGCATGCATATCGTGTGGTTTTGTAGAAAACTGCATCCGCGTCTACCAAAAGATGCATAAGCGTGGTTAAAACGCGTTTTGGCACAAATCCGTGTGCGGGTTCTAAAAAGAGCAGCATTGGCATGCTTTTCACGTCGTTTGGTAGAAATCCACACGCGCGTTCTGCCAAAAGCACCATTTCCATGTATATCGTGTGGTTTTGCAGAAAACTGCATCCGCGTCTACCAAAAGATGCATATGCATGCTTAAAACGCGTTTTGGCATAAATCCATGTGCGGGTGCTAAAAAGAGCAGCATCGGCATACTTTTCACGTCGTTTGGTAGAAATCCACACGCGCGTTCTTCCAAAAGCACCATTTGCATGCATATCGTGTGGTTTTGCAGAAAACTGCATCCGCGTCTACCAAAAGTTGCATATGCATGCTTAAAACGCGTTTTGGCACAAATCCATGTGCAGGTTCTAAAAAGAGCAGCATCGGCATGCTTTTCACGTCGTTTGGTAGAACTCCACACGCGCGTTCTGCCAAAAGCACCATTTGCATGCATATCGTGTGGTTTTGCAGAAAACTGCATCCGCGTCTACCAAAAGATGCATATGCATGCTTAAAACGCGTTTTGGCACAAATCCATGTGCGGGTGCTAAAAAGAGCAGCATTGGTATGCTTCTCACGTCGTTTGGTCGAAATCCACGCGCGCGTTCTGCCAAAAGCACCATTTGCATGCATATCATGTAGTTGTGCAGAAAACTGCATCCGCGTCTACCAAAAAGTGCATGTGCTTGCTTAAAACGCGTTTTCGCACAAATCCGTGTGCAGGTGCTAAAAAGAGCAGCATCGGCATACTTTTCACGTCGTTTGGTAGAAATCCACACGCGCGTTCTGCCAAAAGCACCATTTCAATGCATATCGTGTGGTTTTGCAGAAAACTGCATCCGCGTCTACCAAAAGATGCATATGCATGCTTAAAACGCGTTTTGGCACAAATCCATGTGCGGGTGCTAAAAAGAGCAGCATTGGTATGCTTCTCACGTCGTTTGGTGGAAATCCACGCGCGCGTTCTGCCAAAAGCACCATTTGCATGCATATCATGTAGTTGTGCAGAAAACTGCATCCGCGTCTACCAAAAAGTGCATGTGCTTGCTTAAAACGCGTTTTGGCACAAATCCATGTGCGGGTGCTAAAAAAAGCAGCAATGCTTTTCACGTCGTTTGGTAGAAATCCACATGCGCGTTCTGCCAAAAGCACCATTTGCATGCATATCGTGTGGTTTTGCAGAAAACTGCATCTGCGTCTACCAAAAGTTGCATATGCATGCTTAAAACGCGTTTTGGCACAAATCCATGTGCGGCTTCTAAAAAGAGCAGCATTGGCATGCTTTTCACGTCGTTTGGTAGAAATCCACACGCGCGTTCTGCCAAAAGCACCATTTGCATGCATATCGTGTGGTTTTGCAGAAAACTGCATCCGCGTCTAGCAAAACTTGCATATGCATGCTTAAAACGCGTTTTGGCACAAATCCATGTGCGGCTTCTAAAAAGAGCAGCATTGGCATGCTTTGCACGTCGTTTGGTAGAAATCCACACGCGCGTTCTGCCAAAAGCACCATTTGCATGCATATCGTGTGGTTTTGCAGAAAACTGCATCCGCATCTACCAAAAGATGCATATGCATGCTTAAAACGCGTTTTGGCTCAAATCCATGTGCGGCTTCTAAAAAGAGCAGCATTGGCATGCTTTTCACGTCGTTTGGTAGAAATCCACACGCGCGTTCTGCCAAAAGCCCCATTTGCATGCATATCGTGTGGTTTTGCAGAAAACTGCATCCGCGTCTACCAAAAGCTTAAAACGCGTTTTGGCACAAATCCATGAGCGGGTTCTAAAAAGAGCAGCATTGGCATGCTTTTCATGTCGTTTGGTAGAAATCCACACGCGCCTTCTGCCAAAAGCACCATTTGCATGCATATCGTGTGGGTTTGCAGAAAACTGCATCCGCATCTACCAAAAGATGCATATGCATGCTTAAAACGCGTTTTGGCTCAAATCCAAGTGCGGGTTCTAAAAAGAGCAGCATTGGCATGCTTTTCACGTCGTTTGGTAGAAATCCACACGTGTGTTCTGCCAAAAGCACCATTTGTATGCATATCGTGTGCTTTTGCAGAAAACTGCATCCGCGTCTACCAAAAGTTGCATATGCCTGCTTAAAACGCGTTTTGGCACATATCCATGTGCTGGTTCTAAAAAGAGCAGCATTGGCATGCTTTTCACGTCGTTTGGTAGAAATCCACACGCGCGTTCTGCCAAAAGCACCATTTGCATGCATATCGTGTGGTTTTGCAGAAAACTGCATCCGCGTCTACCAAAAGCTTAAAACGCGTTTTGGCACAAATCCATGAGCGGGTTCCAAAAAGAGCAGCATTGGCATGCTTTTCACGTCGTTTGGTAGACATCCACACGCGAGTTCTGCCAAAAGCCCCATTTGCATGCATATCGTGTGGTTTTGCAGAAAACTGCGTCCGCGTCTACGAAAAATTGCGTGTGCTTGCTTAAAACGCGTTTTGGCACAAATCCATGTGCAGGTGCTAAAAAGAGCAGCATCGGCATGCTTTGCACGTCGTTTGGTAGAACTCCACACGCGCGTTCTGCCAAAAGCACCATTTGCATGCATATCGTGTGGTTTTGCAGAAAACTGCATCTGCGTCTACCAAAAGTTGCATATGCATGCTTAAAACGCGTTTTGGCACAAATCCATGTGCGGCTTCTAAAAAGAGCAGCATTGGCATGCTTTTCACGTCGTTTGGTAGAAATCCACACGCGCGTTCTGCCAAAAGCCCCATTTGCATGCATATCGTGTGGTTTTGCAGAAAACTGCATCCGCATCTACCAAAAGATGCATATGCATGCTTAAAACGCGTTTTGGCTCAAATCCATGTGCGGGTTCTAAAAAGAGCAGATTGGCCTGCTTTTCACGTCGTTTGGTAGAAATCCACACGCGCGTTCTGCCAAGAGCACCATTTGCATGCATATCTTGTGGTTTTGCAGAAAACTGCGTCCGCATCTACCAAAAGATGCATATGCATGCTTAAAACGCGTTTTGGCTCAAATTCATGTGCGGGTTCTAAAAAGAGCAGCATTGGCATGCTTTTCACGTCGTTTGGTAGAAATCCACACGCGCGTTCTGCCAAAAGCACCATTTGGATCCATATCGTGTGGTTTTGCAGAAAACTGCGTCCGCGTCTACCAAAAAGTGCATGTGCTTGCTTAAAACGCGTTTTGGCACAAATCCATGTGCGGGTGCTAAAAAGAGCAGCATTGGCATGCTTTTCACGTCGTTTGGTAGAAATCCACACGCGCGTTCTGCCAAAAGCACCATTTGCGTGCATATCGTGTGGTTTTGCAGAAAACTGCATCCGTGTCTAACAAAAGATGCATATGCATGCTTAAAACGCGTTTTGGCACAAATCCATGTGCGGGTGCTAAAAAGAGCAGCATTGGCATGCTTTTCACGTCGTTTGGTGTGTTCCACACGTGTGTTCTGCCAAAAGCACCATTTGCATGCATATCGTGTGCTTTTGCAGAAAACTGCATCCGCGTCTACCAAAAGTTGCATATGCCTGCTTAAAACGCGTTTTGGCACATATCCATGTGCTGGTTCTAAAAAGAGCAGCATTGGCATGCTTTTCACGTCGTTTGGTAGAAATCCACACGCGCGTTCTGCCAAAAGCACCATTTGCATGCATATCGTGTGGTTTTGCAGAAAACTGCATCCGCGTCTACCAAAAGCTTAAAACGCGTTTTGGCACAAATCCATGAGCGGGTTCTAAAAAGAGCAGCATTGGCATGCTTTTCATGTCGTTTGGTAGAAATCCACACGCGCGTTCTGCCAAAAGCACCATTTGCATGCATATCGTGTGGTTTTGCAGAAAACTGCATCCGCATCTACCAAAAGATGCATATGCATGCTTAAAACGCGTTTTGGCTCAAATCCATGTGCGGGTTCTAAAAAGAGCAGCATTGGCATGCTTTTCACGTCGTTTGGTAGAAATCCACACGCGCGTTCTGCCAAAAGCACCATTTGCATGCATATCGTGTGGTTTTGCAGAAAACTGCATCCGCATCTACCAAAAGATGCATATGCATGCTTAAAACGCGTTTTGGCTCAAATCCATGTGCGGGTTCTAAAAAGAGCAGCATTGGCATGCTTTTCACGTCGTTTGGTAGAAATCCACACGTGTGTTCTGCCAAAAGCACCATTTGCATGCATATCGTGTGGTTTTGCAGAAAACTGCATCCGCGTCTAGCAAAACTTGCATATGCATGCTTAAAACGCGTTTTGGCACAAATCCATGTGCGGCTTCTAAAAAGAGCAGCATTGGCATGCTTTGCACGTCGTTTGGTAGAAATCCACACGCGCGTTCTGCCAAAAGCACCATTTGCATGCATATCGTGTGGTTTTGCAGAAAACTGCATCCGCATCTACCAAAAGATGCATATGCATGCTTAAAACGCGTTTTGGCTCAAATCCATGTGCGGCTTCTAAAAAGAGCAGCATTGGCATGCTTTTCACGTCGTTTGGTAGAAATCCACACGCGCGTTCTGCCAAAAGCCCCATTTGCATGCATATCGTGTGGTTTTGCAGAAAACTGCATCCGCGTCTACCAAAAGCTTAAAACGCGTTTTGGCACAAATCCATGAGCGGGTTCTAAAAAGAGCAGCATTGGCATGCTTTTCATGTCGTTTGGTAGAAATCCACACGCGCCTTCTGCCAAAAGCACCATTTGCATGCATATCGTGTGGGTTTGCAGAAAACTGCATCCGCATCTACCAAAAGATGCATATGCATGCTTAAAACGCGTTTTGGCTCAAATCCAAGTGCGGGTTCTAAAAAGAGCAGCATTGGCATGCTTTTCACGTCGTTTGGTAGAAATCCACACGTGTGTTCTGCCAAAAGCACCATTTGTATGCATATCGTGTGCTTTTGCAGAAAACTGCATCCGCGTCTACCAAAAGTTGCATATGCCTGCTTAAAACGCGTTTTGGCACATATCCATGTGCTGGTTCTAAAAAGAGCAGCATTGGCATGCTTTTCACGTCGTTTGGTAGAAATCCACACGCGCGTTCTGCCAAAAGCACCATTTGCATGCATATCGTGTGGTTTTGCAGAAAACTGCATCCGCGTCTACCAAAAGCTTAAAACGCGTTTTGGCACAAATCCATGAGCGGGTTCCAAAAAGAGCAGCATTGGCATGCTTTTCACGTCGTTTGGTAGACATCCACACGCGAGTTCTGCCAAAAGCCCCATTTGCATGCATATCGTGTGGTTTTGCAGAAAACTGCGTCCGCGTCTACGAAAAATTGCGTGTGCTTGCTTAAAACGCGTTTTGGCACAAATCCATGTGCAGGTGCTAAAAAGAGCAGCATCGGCATGCTTTGCACGTCGTTTGGTAGAACTCCACACGCGCGTTCTGCCAAAAGCACCATTTGCATGCATATCGTGTGGTTTTGCAGAAAACTGCATCTGCGTCTACCAAAAGTTGCATATGCATGCTTAAAACGCGTTTTGGCACAAATCCATGTGCGGCTTCTAAAAAGAGCAGCATTGGCATGCTTTTCACGTCGTTTGGTAGAAATCCACACGCGCGTTCTGCCAAAAGCCCCATTTGCATGCATATCGTGTGGTTTTGCAGAAAACTGCATCCGCATCTACCAAAAGATGCATATGCATGCTTAAAACGCGTTTTGGCTCAAATCCATGTGCGGGTTCTAAAAAGAGCAGATTGGCCTGCTTTTCACGTCGTTTGGTAGAAATCCACACGCGCGTTCTGCCAAGAGCACCATTTGCATGCATATCTTGTGGTTTTGCAGAAAACTGCGTCCGCATCTACCAAAAGATGCATATGCATGCTTAAAACGCGTTTTGGCTCAAATTCATGTGCGGGTTCTAAAAAGAGCAGCATTGGCATGCTTTTCACGTCGTTTGGTAGAAATCCACACGCGCGTTCTGCCAAAAGCACCATTTGGATCCATATCGTGTGGTTTTGCAGAAAACTGCGTCCGCGTCTACCAAAAAGTGCATGTGCTTGCTTAAAACGCGTTTTGGCACAAATCCATGTGCGGGTGCTAAAAAGAGCAGCATTGGCATGCTTTTCACGTCGTTTGGTAGAAATCCACACGCGCGTTCTGCCAAAAGCACATTTGCGTGCATATCGTGTGGTTTTGCAGAAAACTGCATCCGTGTCTAACAAAAGATGCATATGCATGCTTAAAACGCGTTTTGGCACAAATCCATGTGCGGGTGCTAAAAAGAGCAGCATTGGCATGCTTTTCACGTCGTTTGGTGTGTTCCACACGTGTGTTCTGCCAAAAGCACCATTTGCATGCATATCGTGTGCTTTTGCAGAAAACTGCATCCGCGTCTACCAAAAGTTGCATATGCCTGCTTAAAACGCGTTTTGGCACATATCCATGTGCTGGTTCTAAAAAGAGCAGCATTGGCATGCTTTTCACGTCGTTTGGTAGAAATCCACACGCGCGTTCTGCCAAAAGCACCATTTGCATGCATATCGTGTGGTTTTGCAGAAAACTGCATCCGCGTCTACCAAAAGCTTAAAACGCGTTTTGGCACAAATCCATGAGCGGGTTCTAAAAAGAGCAGCATTGGCATGCTTTTCATGTCGTTTGGTAGAAATCCACACGCGCGTTCTGCCAAAAGCACCATTTGCATGCATATCGTGTGGTTTTGCAGAAAACTGCATCCGCATCTACCAAAAGATGCATATGCATGCTTAAAACGCGTTTTGGCTCAAATCCATGTGCGGGTTCTAAAAAGAGCAGCATTGGCATGCTTTTCACGTCGTTTGGTAGAAATCCACACGCGCGTTCTGCCAAAAGCACCATTTGCATGCATATCGTGTGGTTTTGCAGAAAACTGCATCCGCATCTACCAAAAGATGCATATGCATGCTTAAAACGCGTTTTGGCTCAAATCCATGTGCGGGTTCTAAAAAGAGCAGCATTGGCATGCTTTTCACGTCGTTTGGTAGAAATCCACACGTGTGTTCTGCCAAAAGCACCATTTGCATGCATATCGTGTGCTTTTGCAGAAAACTGCATCCGCGTCTACCAAAAGTTGCATATGCCTGCTTAAAACGCGTTTTGGCACATATCCATGTGCTGGTTCTAAAAAGAGCAGCATTGGCATGCTTTTCACGTCGTTTGGTAGAAATCCACACGCGCGTTCTGCCAAAAGCACCATTTGCATGCATATCGTGTGGTTTTGCAGAAAACTGCATCCGCGTCTACCAAAAGCTTAAAACGCGTTTTGGCACAAATCCATGAGCGGGTTCTAAAAAGAGCAGCATTGGCATGCTTTTCACGTCGTTTGGTAGACATCCACACGCGAGTTCTGCCAAAAGCCCCATTTGCATGCATATCGTGTGGTTTTGCAGAAAACTGCGTCCGCGTCTACGAAAAATTGCGTGTGCTTGCTTAAAACGCGTTTTGGCACAAATCCATGTGCAGGTGCTAAAAAGAGCAGCATCGGCATGCTTTGCACGTCGTTTGGTAGAACTCCACACGCGCGTTCTGCCAAAAGCACCATTTGCATGCATATCGTGTGGTTTTGCAGAAAACTGCATCTGCGTCTACCAAAAGTTGCATATGCATGCTTAAAACGCGTTTTGGCACAAATCCATGTGCGGCTTCTAAAAAGAGCAGCATTGGCATGCTTTTCACGTCGTTTGGTAGAAATCCACACGAGCGTTCTGCCAAAAGCCCCATTTGCATGCATATCGTGTGGTTTTGCAGAAAACTGCATCCGCATCTACCAAAAGATGCATATGCATGCTTAAAACGCGTTTTGGCTCAAATCCATGTGCGGGTTCTAAAAAGAGCAGATTGGCCTGCTTTTCACGTCGTTTGATGGAAATCCACACGCGCGTTCTGCCAAGAGCACCATTTGCATGCATATCTTGTGGTTTTGCAGAAAACTGCGTCCGCATCTACCAAAAGATGCATATGCATGCTTAAAACGCGTTTTGGCTCAAATCCATGTGCGGGTTCTAAAAAGAGCAGCATTGGCATGCTTTTCACGTCGTTTGGTAGAAATCCACACGCGCGTTCTGCCAAAAGCACCATTTGGATGCATATCGTGTGGTTTTGCAGAAAACTGCGTCCGCGTCTACCAAAAAGTGCATGTGCTTGCTTAAAACGCGTTTTGGCACAAATCCATGTGCGGGTGCTAAAAAGAGCAGCATTGGCATGCTTTTCACGTCGTCTGGTAGAAATCCACACGCGCGTTCTGCCAAAAGCACCATTTGCGTGCATATCGTGTGGTTTTGCAGAAAACTGCATCCGTGTCTAACAAAAGATGCATATGCATGCTTAAAACGCGTTTTGGCACAAATCCATGTGCGGGTGCTAACAAGAGCAGCATTGGCATGCTTTTCACGTCGTTTGGTAGAAATCCACACGTGTGTTCTGCCAAAAGCACCATTTGCATGCATATCGTGTGCTTTTGCAGAAAACTGCATCCGCGTCTACCAAAAGTTGCATATGCCTGCTTAAAACGCGTTTTGGCACATATCCATGTGCTGGTTCTAAAAAGAGCAGCATTGGCATGCTTTTCACGTCGTTTGGTAGAAATCCACACGCGCGTTCTGCCAAAAGCACCATTTGCATGCATATCGTGTGGTTTTGCAGAAAACTGCATCCGCGTCTACCAAAACTTAAAACGCGTTTTGGCACAAATCCATGAGCGGGTTCTAAAAAGAGCAGCATTGGCATGCTTTTCATGTCGTTTGGTAGAAATCCACACGCGCGTTCTGCCAAAAGCACCATTTGCATGCATATCGTGTGGTTTTGCAGAAAACTGCATCCGCATCTACCAAAAGATGCATATGCATGCTTAAAACGCGTTTTGGCTCAAATCCATGTGCGGGTTCTAAAAAGAGCAGCATTGGCATGCTTTTCACGTCGTTTGGTAGAAATCCACACGTGTGTTCTGCCAAAAGCACCATTTGCATGCATATCGTGTGCTTTTGCAGAAAACTGCATCCGCGTCTACCAAAAGTTGCATATGCCTGCTTAAAACGCGTTTTGGTACATATCCATGTGCTGGTTCTAAAAAGAGCAGCATTGGCATGCTTTTCACGTCGTTTGGTAGAAATCCACACGCGCGTTCTGCCAAAAGCACCATTTGCATGCATATCGTGTGGTTTTGCAGAAAACTGTATCCGCGTCTACCAAAAGCTTAAAACGCGTTTTGGCACAAATCCATGAGCGGGTTCTAAAAAGAGCAGCATTGGCATGCTTTTCACGTCGTTTAGTAGACATCCACACGCGAGTTCTGCCAAAAGCCCCATTTGCATGCATATCGTGTGGTTTTGCAGAAAACTGCGTCCGCGTCTACGAAAAATTGCGTGTGCTTGCTTAAAACGCGTTTTCGCACAAATCCGTGTGCAGGTGCTAAAAAGAGCAGCATCGGCATACTTTTCACGTCGTTTGGTAGAAATCCACACGCGCGTTCTGCCAAAAGCACCATTTCCATGCATATCGTGTGGTTTTGCAGAAAACTGCATCCGCGTCTACCAAAAGATGCATATGCATGCTTAAAACGCGTTTTGGCACAAATCCATGTGCGGGTGCTAAAAAGAGCAGCATTGGTATGCTTCTCACGTCGTTTGGTCGAAATCCACGCGCGCGTTCTGCCAAAAGCACCATTTGCATGCATATCATGTAGTTGTGCAGAAAACTGCATCCGCGTCTACCAAAAAGTGCATGTGCTTGCTTAAAACGCGTTTTGGCACAAATCCATGTGCGGGTGCTAAAAAAAGCAGCAATGCTTTTCACGTCGTTTGGTAGAAATCCACATGCGCGTTCTGCCAAAAGCACCATTTGCATGCATATCGTGTGGTTTTGCAGAAAACTGCATCCGTATGTAAATAAAGATGCATATGCATGCTTAAAACGCGTTTTGGCACAAATCCATGTGCGGGTGCTAAAAAGAGCAGCATTGGTATGCTTCTCACGTCGTTTGGCAGAAATCCACACGCGCGTTCTGCCAAAAGCACCATTTGCATGCATATCGTGTGGTTTTGCAGAAAACTGCATCCGCATCTACCAAAAAGTGCATGTGCTTGCTTAAAACGCGTTTTGGCACAAATCCATGTGCAGGTGCTAAAAAGAGCAGTATCGGCATGCTTTGCACGTCGTTTGGTAGAACTCCACACGCGCGTTCTGCCAAAAGCACCATTTGCATGCATATCGTGTGGTTTTGCAGAAAACTGCATCTGCGTCTACCAAAAGTTGCATATGCATGCTTAAAACGCGTTTTGGCACAAATCCATGTGCGGCTTCTAAAAAGAGCAGCATTGGCATGCTTTTCACGTCGTTTGGTAGAAATCCACACGCGCGTTCTGCCAAAAGCACCATTTGCATGCATATCGTGTGGTTTTGCAGAAAACTGCATCCGCGTCTAGCAAAACTTGCATATGCATGCTTAAAACGCGTTTTGGCACAAATCCATGTGCGGCTTCTAAAAAGAGCAGCATTGGCATGCTTTTCATGTCGTTTGGTAGAAATCCACACGCGCGTTCTGCCATAAGCAGCATTTGCATGCATATCGTGTGGTTTTGCAGAAAACTGCATCCGCGTCTACCAAAAGTTGCATATGCCTGCTTAAAACGCGTTTTGGCACAAATCCATGTGCAGGTGCTAAAAAGAGCAGCATCGGCATACTTTTCACGTCGTTTGGTAGAAATCCACACGCGCGTTCTGCCAAAAGCACCATTTGCATGCATATCGTGTGGTTTTGCAGAAAACTGCATCCGCGTCTACCAAAACTTGCATATGCAAGCTTAAAACGCGTTTTGGCACAAATCCATGTGCGGGTTCTAAAAAGAGCAGCATTGGCATGCTTTTCACGTCATTTGGTAGAAATCCACACGCGCGTTCTGCCACAAGCACCATTTGCAAGCATATCGTGTAGTTTTGCAGAAAACTGCAGCCGCGTCTACCAAAAGATGCATATGCATGCTTAAAACGCGTTTTGGCAAAAGTCCTTGTGCGGGTGCTAAAAAGAGCAGCACTGGCATGCTTTTCACGTCGTTTGGTAGAAATCCACACGGGCGTTCTGCCAAAAGCACCATTTGCATGCATATCGTGTGGTTTTGCAGAAAACTGCATCCGCGTCTACCAAAACTTGCATATGCATGCTTAAAACGCGTTTTGGCACAAATCCATGTGCGGCTTCTAAAAAGAGCAGCATTGGCATGCTTTTCACGTCGTTTGGTAGAAATCCACACGCGCGTGCTGCCAAAAGCCCGATTTGCATGCATATCGTGTGGTTTTGCAGAAAACTGCATCCGCGTCTACCAAAACTTGCATATGCATGCCTAAAACGCGTTTTGGCACAAATCCATGTGCGGCTTCTAAAAAGAGCGGCATTGGCATGCTTTTCACGTCGTTTGGTAGAAATCCAAACGCGCGTTCTTCCAAAAGCACCATTTGCATGCATATCGTGTGGTTTTGCAGAAAACTGCATCCGCGTCTACCAAATGATGCATAAGCGCGGTTAAAACGCGTTTTGGCACAAATCCATGTGCACGTGCTAAAAAGAGCAGCATCGGCATACTTTTCACGTCGTTTGGTAGAAATCCACAAGCGCGTTCTGCCAAAAGCACCATTTGCATGCATATCGTGTGGTTTTGCAGAAAACTGCATCCGCGTCTACCAAAAGTTGCATATGCATGCTTAAAACGCGTTTTGGCACAAATCCATGTGCGGGTGCTAAAAAAAGCAGCATCGGCATGCTTTTCACGTCGTTTGGTAGAACTCCACACGAGCGTTCTGCCAAAAGCACCATTTGCTTGCATATCGTGTGGTTTTGCAGAAAACTGCATCCGCATCTACCAAAAGTTGCATATGCCTGCTTAAAACGCGTTTTGGCACAAATCCATGAGCGGGTTCTAAAAAGAGCAGCATTGCCATGCTTTTCACGTCGTGTGGTAGAAATCTACGCGCGCGTTCTGCCAAAAGCACCCTTTGAATGCATATCGTGTAGTTGTGCAGAAAACTGCATCCGCGTCTACCAAAAAGTGCATGTGCTTGCTCAAAACGCGTTTTGGCACAAATCCATGTGCGGGTGCTAAAAAAGCACCATTGGCATGCTTTTCACGTCTTTTGGTAGAAATCCACACGCGCGTTCTGCCAAAAGCACCATTTGCATGCATATCGTGTGGTTTTGCAGAAAACTGCATCCGCGTCTAGGAAAAGATGCATATGCACGCTTAAAACGCGTTTTGGCACAAATCCATGTGCGGGTGCTAAAAAGAGCAGCATTGGCATGCTTTTCACGTCGTTTGGTAGAAATCCACACGCGCGTTCTGCCAAAAGCACCATTTGCATGCATATCGTGTGGTTTTGCAGAAACCTGCATCCGCGTCTACCAAAAGATGTATATGCATGCTTAAAATGCGTTCTGGTACAAATCCATGTGCGGGTTCTAAAAAGAGCAGCATTGGCATGCTTTTCACGTCGTTTGGTAGAAATCCACACGCGCGTTCGGCCAAAAGCACCATTTGCATGCATATCGTGTGGTTTTGCAGAAAACTGCATCCGCGTCTACCAAAAGATGCATATGCATGCTTAAAACGCGTTTCGGCACAAATCCATGTGCGGGTGCTAAAATGAACAGCATTGGCATGCTTTTCACGTCGTTTGGTAGAAATCCACACCCGCGTTCTGCCAAAAGCACCATTTGCATGCATATCGTGTGGTTTTGCAGAAAACTGCAGCCGCGTCTACCAAAAGATGCATATGCATGCTTAAAACGCGTTTTGGAAAAAATCCATGTGCGGGTGCTAAAAAGAGCAGCATTGGCATGCTTTTCACGTCGTTTGGTAGAAATCCACACGCGCGTTCTGCCAAAAGCACCATTTGCATGCATATCGTGTGGTTTTGCAGAAAACTGCATCCGCGTCTACCAAAAAGTGCATGTGCTTGCTTAAAACGCGTTTTGGCACAAATCCATGAGCGGGTTCTAAAAAGAGCAGCATTGGCATGCATTTCACGTCGTGTGGTAGAAATCCACGCGCGCGTTCTGCCAAAAGCACCCTTTGAATGCATATCGTGTAATTTGCATGCATATCGTGTGGTTTTGCAGAAAACTGCATCCGCGTCTACCAAAAGATGCATGAGCGTGGTTAAAACGCGTTTGGCACAAATCCATGTGCGGGTTCTAAAAAGAGCAGCATTGGCATGCTTTTCACGTCGTTTGGTAGAAATCCACACGCGCGTTCTGCCAAAAGCACCATTGGCATGCATATCTTGTGGTTTTGTAGAAAACTGCGTCCGCGTCTACCAAAAACTGCATGTGCTTGCTTAAAACGCGTTTTGGCACAAATCCATGTGCAGGTGCTAAAAAGAGCAGCATCGGCATACTTTTCACGTCGTTTGGTAGAAATCCACACGCGCGTTCTGCCAAAAGCACCATTTGCATGCATATCGTGTGGTTTTGCAGAAAACTGCATCCGCGTCTACCAAAACTTGCATATGCAAGCTTAAAACGCGTTTTGGCACAAATCCATGTGCGGGTTCTAAAAAGAGCAGATTGGCCTGCTTTTCACGTCGTTTGGTAGAAATCCACACGCGCGTTCTGCCAAAAGCACCATTTGCATGCATATCGTGTGCTTTTGCAGAAAACTGCGTCCGCGTCTACCAAAAAGTGCATGTGCAAGCTTAAAACGCGCTTTGGCACAAATCCATGTGCGGGTTCTAAAAAGAGCAGCATTGGCATGCTTTTCACGTCATTTGGTAGAAATCCACACGCGCGTTCTGCCACAAGCACCATTTGCAAGCATATCGTGTAGTTTTGCAGAAAACTGCAGCCGCGTCTACCAAAAGATGCATATGCATGCTTAAAACGCGTTTTGGCAAAAGTCCTTGTGCGGGTGCTAAAAAGAGCAGCACTGGCATGCTTTTCACGTCGTTTGGTAGAAATCCACACGCGCGTGCTGCCAAAAGCCCCATTGGCATGCATATCGTGTGGTTTTGCAGAAAACTGCATCCGCGTCTACCAAAACTTGCATATGCATGCTTAAAACGCGTTTTGGCACAAATCCATGTGCGGCTTCTAAAAAGAGCAGCATTGGCATGCTTTTCACGTCGTTTGGTAGAAATCCACACGCGCGTGCTGCCAAAAGCCCCATTTGCATGCATATCGTGTGGTTTTGCAGAAAACTGCATCCGCGTCTACCAAAACTTGCATATGCATGCTTAACACGCGTTTTGGCACAAATCCATGTGCGGCTTCTAAAAAGAGCAGCATTGGCATGCTTTTCACGTCGTTTGGTAGAAATCCAAACGCGCGTTCTTCCAAAAGCACCATTTGCATGCATATCGTGTGGTTTTGCAGAAACCTGCATCCGCGTCTACCAAAAGATGCATATGCATGCTTAAAACGCGTTTCGGCACAAATCCATGTGCGGGTGCTAAAATGAACAGCATTCGCATGCTTTTCACGTCGTTTGGTAGAAATCCACACCCGCGTTCTGCGAAAAGCACCATTTGCATGCATATCGTGTGGTTTTGCAGAAAACTGCATCCGCCTCTGCCAAAAGATGCATATGCGTGGTTAAAACGCGTTTTGGCACAAATCCATGTGCGGGTGCTAAAAAGAGCAGTATTGGCATGCTTTTCATGTCGTTTGGTAGAAATCCACACGCGCGTTCTGCCAAAAGCACCATTTGCATGCATATCGTGTGGTTTTGCAGAAAACTGCATCCGCGTCTACCAAAAGGTGCAGGTGCATGCTTAAAACGCGTTTTGGCACAAATCCATGTGCGGGTGCTAAAAAGAGCAGCATTGGCATGCTTTTCACGACGTTTTGTAGAAATCCACACGCTTGTTCTGCCAAAAGCACCATTTGCATGCATATCGTGTGGTTTTGCAGAAAACTCCATCCGCGTCTACCAAAAAAGTGCATGTGCTTGCTTAAAACGCGTTTTGACACAAATCCATGTGCAGGTGCAAAAAGAGCAGCATCGGCATGCTTTTCACGTCGTTTGGTAGAAATCCACACGCGCGTTCTGCCAAAAGCACCATTTGCATGCATATCGTGTGGTTTTGCAGAAAACTGCATCCGCGTCTACCAAACGATGCATATGCATGCTTAAAACGCGTTTCGGCACAAATCCATGTGCGGGTGCTAAAATGAGCAGCATTGGCATGCTTTTCACGTCCTTTGGTAGAAATCCACACGCGCGTTCTGCCAAAAGCACCATTTGCATGCATATCGTGTGGTTTTGCAGAAAACTGCATCCGCGTCTACCAAAAGTTGCATATGCATGCTTAAAACGCGTTTTGGCACAAATCCATGTGCGGGTTCTAAAAAGAGCAGCATTGGCATGCTTTTCACGTTGTTTGGTAGAAATTCACACGCGCGTTCTGCCAAAAGCACCATTTGCATGCATATCGTGTGGTTTTGCAGAAAACTGCATCCGCGTCTAACAAAAGATGCATATGCGTGGTTAAAACGCGTTTTGGCACAAATCCATGTGCGGGTTCTAAAAAGAGCAGCGTTGGCATGCTTTTCACGTGGTTTGGTAGAAATCCACAGGCGCGTTCTGCCAAAAGCACCATTTGCATGCATATCGTGTGGTTTTGCAGAAAACTGCATCCGCGTCTACCAAAAGATGCATATGCGTGGTTAAAACGCGTTTTGGCACAAATCCATGTGCGGGTTCTAAAACGAGCAGCGTTGGCATGCTTTTCACGTCGTTTGGAAGAAATCCACACGCGCGTTCTGCCAAAAGCACCATTTGCATGCATATCGTGTGGTTTTGCAGAAAACTGCATCCGCGTCTACCAAAAGATGCATATGCATGCTTAAAACGCGTTTTGGCACAAATCCATGTGCGGGTGCTAAAAAGAGCAGCATTGGCATGCTTTTCACGTCGTTTGGTAGAAATCCACACGCGCGTTCTGCCAAAAGCACCATTTGCATGCATATCGTGTGGTTTTGCAGAAAACTGCATCCGCATCTACCAAAAAGTGCATGTGCTTGCTTAAAACGCGTTTTGGCACAAATCCATGTGCAGGTGCTAAAAAGAGCAGTATCGGCATGCTTTGCACGTCGTTTGGTAGAACTCCACACGCGCGTTCTGCCAAAAGCACCATTTGCATGCATATCGTGTGGTTTTGCAGAAAACTGCATCTGCGTCTACCAAAAGTTGCATATGCATGCTTAAAACGCGTTTTGGCACAAATCCATGTGCGGCTTCTAAAAAGAGCAGCATTGGCATGCTTTTCACGTCGTTTGGTAGAAATCCACACGCGCGTTCTGCCAAAAGCACCATTTGCATGCATATCGTGTGGTTTTGCAGAAAACTGCATCCGCGTCTAGGAAAACTTGCATATGCATGCTTAAAACGCGTTTTGGCACAAATCCATGTGCGGCTTCTAAAAAGAGCAGCATTGGCATGCTTTTCATGTCGTTTGGTAGAAATCCACACGCGCGTTCTGCCAAAAGCAGCATTTGCATGCATATCGTGTGGTTTTGCAGAAAACTGCATCCGCGTCTACCAAAAGTTGCATATGCCTGCTTAAAACGCGTTTTGGCACAAATCCATGTACAGGTGCTAAAAAGAGCAGCATCGGCATACTTTTCACGTCGTTTGGTAGAAATCCACACGCGCGTTCTGCCAAAAGCACCATTTGCATGCATATCGTGTGGTTTTGCAGAAAACTGCATCCGCGTCTACCAAAACTTGCATATGCAAGCTTAAAACGCGTTTTGGCACAAATCCATGTGCGGGTTCTAAAAAGAGCAGCATTGGCATGCTTTTCACGTCGTTTGGTAGAAATCCACACGCGCGTTCTGCCAAAAGCACCATTTGCATGCATATCGTGTGCTTTTGCAGAAAACTGCGTCCGCGTCTACCAAAAAGTGCATGTGCAAGCTTAAAACGCGCTTTGGCACAAATCCATGTGCGGGTTCTAAAAAGAGCAGCATTGGCATGCTTTTCACGTCATTTGGTAGAAATCCACACGCGCGTTCTGCCACAAGCACCATTTGCAAGCATATCGTGTAGTTTTGCAGAAAACTGCAGCCGCGTCTACCAAAAGATGCATATGCATGCTTAAAACGCGTTTTGGCAAAAGTCCTTGTGCGGGTGCTAAAAAGAGCAGCACTGGCATGCTTTTCACGTCGTTTGGTAGAAATCCACACGCGCGTGCTGCCAAAAGCCCCATTGGCATGCATATCGTGTGGTTTTGCAGAAAACTGCATCCGCGTCTACCAAAACTTGCATATGCATGCTTAAAACGCGTTTTGGCACAAATCCATGTGCGGCTTCTAAAAAGAGCAGCATTGGCATGCTTTTCACGTCGTTTGGTAGAAATCCACACGCGCGTGCTGCCAAAAGCCCCATTTGCATGCATATCGTGTGGTTTTGCAGAAAACTGCATCCGCGTCTACCAAAACTTGCATATGCATGCTTAAAACGCGTTTTGGCACAAATCCATGTGCGGCTTCTAAAAAGAGCAGCATTGGCATGCTTTTCACGTCGTTTGGTAGAAATCCAAACGCGCGTTCTTCCAAAAGCACCATTTGCATGCATATCGTGTGGTTTTGCAGAAACCTGCATCCGCGTCTACCAAAAGATGCATATGCATGCTTAAAACGCGTTTCGGCACAAATCCATGTGCGGGTGCTAAAATGAACAGCATTGGCATGCTTTTCACGTCGTTTGGTAGAAATCCACACCCGCGTTCTGCGAAAAGCACCATTTGCATGCATATCGTGTGGTTTTGCAGAAAACTGCATCCGCCTCTGCCAAAAGATGCATATGCGTGGTTAAAACGCGTTTTGGCACAAATCCATGTGCGGGTGCTAAAAAGAGCAGTATTGGCATGCTTTTCATGTCGTTTGGTAGAAATCCACACGCGCGTTCTGCCAAAAGCACCATTTGCATGCATATCGTGTGGTTTTGCAGAAAACTGCATCCGCGTCTACCAAAAGGTGCAGGTGCATGCTTAAAACGCGTTTTGGCACAAATCCATGTGCGGGTGCTAAAAAGAGCAGCATTGGCATGCTTTTCACGACGTTTTGTAGAAATCCACACGCTTGTTCTGCCAAAAGCACCATTTGCATGCATATCGTGTGGTTTTGCAGAAAACTCCATCCGCGTCTACCAAAAAAGTGCAGGTGCTTGCTTAAAACGCGTTTTGACACAAATCCATGTGCAGGTGCAAAAAGAGCAGCATCGGCATGCTTTTCACGTCGTTTGGTAGAAATCCACACGCGCGTTCTGCCAAAAGCACCATTTGCATGCATATCGTGTGGTTTTGCAGAAAACTGCATCCGCGTCTACCAAACGATGCATATGCATGCTTAAAACGCGTTTCGGCACAAATCCATGTGCGGGTGCTAAAATGAGCAGCATTGGCATGCTTTTCACGTCCTTTGGTAGAAATCCACACGCGCGTTCTGCCAAAAGCACCATTTGCATGCATATCGTGTGGTTTTGCAGAAAACTGCATCCGCGTCTACCAAAAGTTGCATATGCATGCTTAAAACGCGTTTTGGCACAAATCCATGTGCGGGTTCTAAAAAGAGCAGCATTGGCATGCTTTTCACGTTGTTTGGTAGAAATTCACACGCGCGTTCTGCCAAAAGCACCATTTGCATGCATATCGTGTGGTTTTGCAGAAAACTGCATCCGCGTCTAACAAAAGATGCATATGCGTGGTTAAAACGCGTTTTGGCACAAATCCATGTGCGGGTTCTAAAAAGAGCAGCGTTGGCATGCTTTTCATGTGGTTTGGTAGAAATCCACAGGCGCGTTCTGCCAAAAGCACCATTTGCATGCATATCGTGTGGTTTTGCAGAAAACTGCATCCGCGTCTACCAAAAGATGCATATGCGTGGTTAAAACGCGTTTTGGCACAAATCCATGTGCGGGTTCTAAAACGAGCAGCGTTGGCATGCTTTTCACGTCGTTTGGAAGAAATCCACACGCGCGTTCTGCCAAAAGCACCATTTGCATGCATATCGTGTGGTTTTGCAGAAAACTGCATCCGCGTCTACCAAAAGATGCATATGCATGCTTAAAACGCGTTTTGGCACAAATCCATGTGCGGGTGCTAAAAAGAGCAGCATTGGCATGCTTTTCACGTCGTTTGGTAGAAATCCACACGCGCGTTCTGCCAAAAGCACCATTTGCATGCATATCGTGTGGTTTTGCAGAAAACTGCATCCGCATCTACCAAAAAGTGCATGTGCTTGCTTAAAACGCGTTTTGGCACAAATCCATGTGCAGGTGCTAAAAAGAGCAGTATCGGCATGCTTTGCACGTCGTTTGGTAGAACTCCACACGCGCGTTCTGCCAAAAGCACCATTTGCATGCATATCGTGTGGTTTTGCAGAAAACTGCATCTGCGTCTACCAAAAGTTGCATATGCATGCTTAAAACGCGTTTTGGCACAAATCCATGTGCGGCTTCTAAAAAGAGCAGCATTGGCATGCTTTTCACGTCGTTTGGTAGAAATCCACACGCGCGTTCTGCCAAAAGCACCATTTGCATGCATATCGTGTGGTTTTGCAGAAAACTGCATCCGCGTCTAGGAAAACTTGCATATGCATGCTTAAAACGCGTTTTGGCACAAATCCATGTGCGGCTTCTAAAAAGAGCAGCATTGGCATGCTTTTCATGTCGTTTGGTAGAAATCCACACGCGCGTTCTGCCAAAAGCAGCATTTGCATGCATATCGTGTTGTTTTGCAGAAAACTGCATCCGCGTCTACCAAAAGTTGCATATGCCTGCTCAAAACGCGTTTTGGCACAAATCCATGTGCAGGTGCTAAAAAGAGCAGCATCGGCATACTTTTCACGTCGTTTGGTAGAAATCCACACGCGCGTTCTGCCAAAAGCACCATTTGCATGCATATCGTGTGGTTTTGCAGAAAACTGCATCCGCGTCTACCAAAACTTGCATATGCAAGCTTAAAACGCGTTTTGGCACAAATCCATGTGCGGGTTCTAAAAAGAGCAGCATTGGCATGCTTTTCACGTCATTTGGTAGAAATCCACACGCGCGTTCTGCCACAAGCACCATTTGCAAGCATATCGTGTAGTTTTGCAGAAAACTGCAGCCGCGTCTACCAAAAGATGCATATGCATGCTTAAAACGCGTTTTGGCAAAAGTCCTTGTGCGGGTGCTAAAAAGAGCAGCACTGGCATGCTTTTCACGTCGTTTGGTAGAAATCCACACGGGCGTTCTGCCAAAAGCACCATTTGCATGCATATCGTGTGGTTTTGCAGAAAACTGCATCCGCGTCTACCAAAAGCTTAAAACGCGTTTTGGCACAAATCCATGAGCGGGTTCTAAAAAGAGCAGCATTGGCATGCTTTTCACGTCGTTTGGTAGAAATCCACACGCGCGTGCTGCCAAAAGCCCCATTGGCATGCATATCGTGTGGTTTTGCAGAAAACTGCATCCGCGTCTACCAAAACTTGCATATGCATGCTTAAAACGCGTTTTGGCACAAATCCATGTGCGGCTTCTAAAAAGAGCAGCATTGGCATGCTTTTCACGTCGTTTGGTAGAAATCCACACGCGCGTGCTGCCAAAAGCCCGATTTGCATGCATATCGTGTGGTTTTGCAGAAAACTGCATCCGCGTCTACCAAAACTTGCATATGCATGCCTAAAACGCGTTTTGGCACAAATCCATGTGCGGCTTCTAAAAAGAGCGGCATTGGCATGCTTTTCACGTCGTTTGGTAGAAATCCAAACGCGCGTTCTTCCAAAAGCACCATTTGCATGCATATCGTGTGGTTTTGCAGAAAACTGCATCCGCGTCTACCAAAAGATGCATAAGCGCGGTTAAAACGCGTTTTGGCACAAATCCATGTGCACGTGCTAAAAAGAGCAGCATCGGTATACTTTTCACGTCGTTTGGTAGAAATCCACAAGCGCGTTCTGCCAAAAGCACCATTTGCATGCATATCGTGTGGTTTTGCAGAAAACTGCATCCGCGTCTACCAAAAGTTGCATATGCATGCTTAAAACGCGTTTTGGCACAAATCCATGTGCGGGTGCTAAAAAAAGCAGCATTGGCATGCTTTTCACGTCGTTTGGTAGAAATCCACACGCGCGTTCTGCCAAAAGCACCATTTGCATGCATATCGTGTGGTTTTGCAGAAAACTGCATCCGCGTCTACCAAAAAAGTGCATGTGCTTGCTTAAAACGCGTTTTGGCACAAATCCATGTGCAGGTGCTAAAAAGAGCAGCATCGGCATGCTTTTCACGTCGTTTGGTAGAACTCCACACGAGCGTTCTGCCAAAAGCACCATTTGCTTGCATATCGTGTGGTTTTGCAGAAAACTGCATCCGCATCTACCAAAAGTTGCATATGCCTGCTTAAAACGCGTTTTGGCACAAATCCATGAGCGGGTTCTAAAAAGAGCAGCATTGCCATGCTTTTCACGTCGTGTGGTAGAAATCTACGCGCGCGTTCTGCCAAAAGCACCCTTTGAATGCATATCGTGTAGTTGTGCAGAAAACTGCATCCGCGTCTACCAAAAAGTGCATGTGCTTGCTCAAAACGCGTTTTGGCACAAATCCATGTGCGGGTGCTAAAAAAGCACCATTGGCATGCTTTTCACGTCTTTTGGTAGAAATCCACACGCGCGTTCTGCCAAAAGCACCATTTGCATGCATATCGTGTGGTTTTGCAGAAAACTGCATCCGCGTCTAGGAAAAGATGCATATGCACGCTTAAAACGCGTTTTGGCACAAATCCATGTGCGGGTGCTAAAAAGAGCAGCATTGGCATGCTTTTCACGTCGTTTGGTAGAAATCCACACGCGCGTTCTGCCAAAAGCACCATTTGCATGCATATCGTGTGGTTTTGCAGAAAACTGCATCCGCGTCTAGCAAAAGATGCATATGCACGCTTAAAACGCGTTTTGGCACAAATCCATGTGCGGGTGCTAAAAAGAGCAGCATTGGCATGCTTTTCACGTCGTTTGGTAGAAATCCACACGCGCGTTCTGCCAAAAGCACCATTTGCATGCATATCGTGTGGTTTTGCAGAAACCTGCATCCGCGTCTACCAAAAGATGTATATGCATGCTTAAAATGCGTTCTGGTACAAATCCATGTGCGGGTTCTAAAAAGAGCAGCATTGGCATGCTTTTCACGTCGTTTGGTAGAAATCCACACGCGCGTTCGGCCAAAAGCACCATTTGCATGCATATCGTGTGGTTTTGCAGAAAACTGCATCCGCGTCTACCAAAAGATGCATATGCATGCTTAAAACGCGTTTCGGCACAAATCCATGTGCGGGTGCTAAAATGAACAGCATTGGCATGCTTTTCACGTCGTTTGGTAGAAATCCACACCCGCGTTCTGCCAAAAGCACCATTTGCATGCATATCGTGTGGTTTTGCAGAAAACTGCAGCCGCGTCTACCAAAAGATGCATATGCATGCTTAAAACGCGTTTTGGAAAAAATCCATGTGCGGGTGCTAAAAAGAGCAGCATTGGCATGCTTTTCACGTCGTTTGGTAGAAATCCACACGCGCGTTCTGCCAAAAGCACCATTTGCATGCATATCGTGTGGTTTTGCAGAAAACTGCATCCGCGTCTACCAAAAGTTGCATATGCATGCTTAAAACACGTTTTGGCACAAATCCATGTGCGGGTTCTAAACAGAGCAGCATCGGCATGCTTTTCACGTCGTTTGGTAGAAATCCACACGCGCGTTCTGCCAAAAGCACCATTTGCATGCATATCGTGTGGTTTTGCAGAAAACTGCATCCGCGTCTACCAAAAAGTGCATGTGCTTGCTTAAAACGCGTTTTGGCACAAATCCATGAGCGGGTTCTAAAAAGAGCAGCATTGGCATGCATTTCACGTCGTGTGGTAGAAATCCACGCGCGCGTTCTGCCAAAAGCACCCTTTGAATGCATATCGTGTAATTTGCATGCATATCGTGTGGTTTTGCAGAAAACTGCATCCGCGTCTACCAAAAGATGCATGAGCGTGGTTAAAACGCGTTTTGGCACAAATCCATGTGCAGGTGCTAAAAAGAGCAGCATCGGCATACTTTTCACGTCGTTTGGTAGAAATCCACACGCGCGTTCTGCCAAAAGCACCATTTGCATGCATATCGTGTGGTTTTGCAGAAAACTGCATCCGCGTCTACCAAAACTTGCATATGCAAGCTTAAAACGCGTTTTTGCACAAATCCATGTGCGGGTTCTAAAAAGAGCAGATTGGCCTGCTTTTCACGTCGTTTGGTAGAAATCCACACGCGCGTTCTGCCAAAAGCACCATTTGCATGCATATCGTGTGCTTTTGCAGAAAACTGCGTCCGCGTCTACCAAAAAGTGCATGTGCAAGCTTAAAACGCGCTTTGGCACAAATCCATGTGCGGGTTCTAAAAAGAGCAGCATTGGCATGCTTTTCACGTCATTTGGTAGAAATCCACACGCGCGTTCTGCCACAAGCACCATTTGCAAGCATATCGTGTAGTTTTGCAGAAAACTGCAGCCGCGTCTACCAAAAGATGCATATGCATGCTTAAAACGCGTTTTGGCAAAAGTCCTTGTGCGATGCTAAAAAGAGCAGCACTGGCATGCTTTTCACGTCGTTTGGTAGAAATCCACACGCGCGTGCTGCCAAAAGCCCCATTGGCATGCATATCGTGTGGTTTTGCAGAAAACTGCATCCGCGTCTACCAAAACTTGCATATGCATGCTTAAAACGCGTTTTGGCACAAATCCATGTGCGGCTTCTAAAAAGAGCAGCATTGGCATGCTTTTCACGTCGTTTGGTAGAAATCCACACGCGCGTGCTGCCAAAAGCCCCATTTGCATGCATATCGTGTGGTTTTGCAGAAAACTGCATCCGCGTCTACCAAAACTTGCATATGCATGCTTAAAACGCGTTTTGGCACAAATCCATGTGCGGCTTCTAAAAAGAGCAGCATTAGCATGCTTTTCACGTCGTTTGGTAGAAATCCAAACGCGCGTTCTTCCAAAAGCACCATTTGCATGCATATCGTGTGGTTTTGCAGAAACCTGCATCCGCGTCTACCAAAAGATGCATATGCATGCTTAAAACGCGTTTCGGCACAAATCCATGTGCGGGTGCTAAAATGAACAGCATTGGCATGCTTTTCACGTCGTTTGGTAGAAATCCACACCCGCGTTCTGCGAAAAGCACCATTTGCATGCATATCGTGTGGTTTTGCAGAAAACTGCATCCGCCTCTGCCAAAAGATGCATATGCGTGGTTAAAACGCGTTTTGGCACAAATCCATGTGCGGGTGCTAAAAAGAGCAGTATTGGCATGCTTTTCATGTCGTTTGGTAGAAATCCACACGCGCGTTCTGCCAAAAGCACCATTTGCATGCATATCGTGTGGTTTTGCAGAAAACTGCATCCGCGTCTACCAAAAGGTGCAGGTGCATGCTTAAAACGCGTTTTGGCACAAATCCATGTGCGGGTGCTAAAAAGAGCAGCATTGGCATGCTTTTCACGACGTTTTGTAGAAATCCACACGCTTGTTCTGCCAAAAGCACCATTTGCATGCATATCGTGTGGTTTTGCAGAAAACTCCATCCGCGTCTACCAAAAAAGTGCATGTGCTTGCTTAAAACGCGTTTTGGCAAAAGTCCTTGTGCGGGTGCTAAAAAGAGCAGCACTGGCATGCTTTTCACGTCGTTTGGTAGAAATCCACACGGGCGTTCTGCCAAAAGCACCATTTGCATGCATATCGTGTGGTTTTGCAGAAAACTGCATCCGCGTCTACCAAAAGCTTAAAACGCGTTTTGGCACAAATCCATGAGCGGGTTCTAAAAAGAGCAGCATTGGCATGCTTTTCACGTCGTTTGGTAGAAATCCACACGCGCGTGCTGCCAAAAGCCCCATTGGCATGCATATCGTGTGGTTTTGCAGAAAACTGCATCCGCGTCTACCAAAACTTGCATATGCATGCTTAAAACGCGTTTTGGCACAAATCCATGTGCGGCTTCTAAAAAGAGCAGCATTAGCATGCTTTTCACGTCGTTTGGTAGAAATCCAAACGCGCGTTCTTCCAAAAGCACCATTTGCATGCATATCGTGTGGTTTTGCAGAAACCTGCATCCGCGTCTACCAAAAGATGCATATGCATGCTTAAAACGCGTTTCGGCACAAATCCATGTGCGGGTGCTAAAATGAACAGCATTGGCATGCTTTTCACGTCGTTTGGTAGAAATCCACACCCGCGTTCTGCGAAAAGCACCATTTGCATGCATATCGTGTGGTTTTGCAGAAAACTGCATCCGCCTCTGCCAAAAGATGCATATGCGTGGTTAAAACGCGTTTTGGCACAAATCCATGTGCGGGTGCTAAAAAGAGCAGTATTGGCATGCTTTTCATGTCGTTTGGTAGAAATCCACACGCGCGTTCTGCCAAAAGCACCATTTGCATGCATATCGTGTGGTTTTGCAGAAAACTGCATCCGCGTCTACCAAAACTTGCATATGCAAGCTTAAAACGCGTTTTGGCACAAATCCATGTGCGGGTTCTAAAAAGAGCAGCATTGGCATGCTTTTCACGTCATTTGGTAGAAATCCACACGCGCGTTCTGCCACAAGCACCATTTGCAAGCATATCGTGTGGTTTTGCAGAAAACTGCATCCGCGTCTACCAAAAGCTTAAAACGCGTTTTGGCACAAATCCATGAGCGGGTTCTAAAAAGAGCAGCATTGGCATGCTTTTCACGTCGTTTGGTAGAAATCCACACGCGCGTGCTGCCAAAAGCCCCATTGGCATGCATATCGTGTGGTTTTGCAGAAAACTGCATCCGCGTCTACCAAAACTTGCATATGCATGCTTAAAACGCGTTTTGGCACAAATCCATGTGCGGCTTCTAAAAAGAGCAGCATTGGCATGCTTTTCACGTCGTTTGGTAGAAATCCACACGCGCGTGCTGCCAAAAGCCCGATTTGCATGCATATCGTGTGGTTTTGCAGAAAACTGCATCCGCGTCTACCAAAACTTGCATATACATGCCTAAAACGCGTTTTGGCACAAATCCATGTGCGGCTTCTAAAAAGAGCGGCATTGGCATGCTTTTCACGTCGTTTGGTAGAAATCCAAACGCGCGTTCTTCCAAAAGCACCATTTGCATGCATATCGTGTGGTTTTGCAGAAAACTGCATCCGCGTCTACCAAAAGATGCATAAGCGCGGTTAAAACGCGTTTTGGCACAAATCCATGTGCACGTGCTAAAAAGAGCAGCATCGGCATACTTTTCACGTCGTTTGGTAGAAATCCACAAGCGCGTTCTGCCAAAAGCACCATTTGCATGCATATCGTGTGGTTTTGCAGAAAACTGCATCCGCGTCTACCAAAAGTTGCATATGCATGCTTAAAACGCGTTTTGGCACAAATCCATGTGCGGGTGCTAAAAAAAGCAGCATTGGCATGCTTTTCACGTCGTTTGGTAGAAATCCACACGCGCGTTCTGCCAAAAGCACCATTTGCATGCATATCGTGTGGTTTTGCAGAAAACTGCATCCGCGTCTACCAAAAAAGTGCATGTGCTTGCTTAAAACGCGTTTTGGCACAAATCCATGTGCAGGTGCTAAAAAGAGCAGCATCGGCATGCTTTTCACGTCGTTTGGTAGAACTCCACACGAGCGTTCTGCCAAAAGCACCATTTGCTTGCATATCGTGTGGTTTTGCAGAAAACTGCATCCGCATCTACCAAAAGTTGCATATGCCTGCTTAAAACGCGTTTTGGCACAAATCCATGAGCGGGTTCTAAAAAGAGCAGCATTGCCATGCTTTTCACGTCGTGTGGTAGAAATCTACGCGCGCGTTCTGCCAAAAGCACCCTTTGAATGCATATCGTGTAGTTGTGCAGAAAACTGCATCCGCGTCTACCAAAAAGTGCATGTGCTTGCTCAAAACGCGTTTTGGCACAAATCCATGTGCGGGTGCTAAAAAAGCACCATTGGCATGCTTTTCACGTCTTTTGGTAGAAATCCACACGCGCGTTCTGCCAATAGCACCATTTGCATGCATATCGTGTGGTTTTGCAGAAAACTGCATCCGCGTCTAGGAAAAGATGCATATGCACGCTTAAAACGCGTTTTGGCACAAATCCATGTGCGGGTGCTAAAAAGAGCAGCATTGGCATGCTTTTCACGTCGTTTGGTAGAAATCCACACGCGCGTTCTGCCAAAAGCACCATTTGCATGCATATCGTGTGGTTTTGCAGAAAACTGCATCCGCGTCTAGCAAAAGATGCATATGCACGCTTAAAACGCGTTTTGGCACAAATCCATGTGCGGGTGCTAAAAAGAGCAGCATTGGCATGCTTTTCACGTCGTTTGGTAGAAATCCACACGCGCGTTCTGCCAAAAGCACCATTTGCATGCATATCGTGTGGTTTTGCAGAAACCTGCATGCGCGTCTACCAAAAGATGTATATGCATGCTTAAAATGCGTTCTGGTACAAATCCATGTGCGGGTTCTAAAAAGAGCAGCATTGGCATGCTTTTCACGTCGTTTGGTAGAAATCCACACGCGCGTTCGGCCAAAAGCACCATTTGCATGCATATCGTGTGGTTTTGCAGAAAACTGCATCCGCGTCTACCAAAAGATGCATATGCATGCTTAAAACGCGTTTCGGCACAAATCCATGTGCGGGTGCTAAAATGAACAGCATTGGCATGCTTTTCACGTCGTTTGGTAGAAATCCACACCCGCGTTCTGCCAAAAGCACCATTTGCATGCATATCGTGTGGTTTTGCAGAAAACTGCAGCCGCGTCTACCAAAAGATGCATATGCATGCTTAAAACGCGTTTTGGAAAAAATCCATGTGCGGGTGCTAAAAAGAGCAGCATTGGCATGCTTTTCACGTCGTTTGGTAGAAATCCACACGCGCGTTCTGCCAAAAGCACCATTTGCATGCATATCGTGTGGTTTTGCAGAAAACTGCATCCGCGTCTACCAAAAGTTGCATATGCATGCTTAAAACACGTTTTGGCACAAATCCATGTGCGGGTTCTAAACAGAGCAGCATCGGCATGCTTTTCACGTCGTTTGGTAGAAATCCACACGCGCGTTCTGCCAAAAGCACCATTTGCATGCATATCGTGTGGTTTTGCAGAAAACTGCATCCGCGTCTACCAAAAAGTGCATGTGCTTGCTTAAAACGCGTTTTGGCACAAATCCATGAGCGGGTTCTAAAAAGAGCAGCATTGGCATGCATTTCACGTCGTGTGGTAGAAATCCACGCGCGCGTTCTGCCAAAAGCACCCTTTGAATGCATATCGTGTAATTTGCATGCATATCGTGTGGTTTTGCAGAAAACTGCATCCGCGTCAACCAAAAGATGCATGAGCGTGGTTAAAACGCGTTTTGGCACAAATCCATGTGCGGGTTCTAAAAAGAGCAGCATTGGCATGCTTTTCACGTCGTTTGGTAGAAATCCACACGCGCGTTCTGCCAAAAGCACCATTGGCATGCATATCTTGTGGTTTTGTAGAAAACTGCGTCCGCGTCTACCAAAAACTGCATGTGCTTGCTTAAAACGCGTTTTGGCACAAATCCATGTGCAGGTGCTAAAAAGAGCAGCATCGGCATACTTTTCACGTCGTTTGGTAGAAATCCACACGCGCGTTCTGCCAAAAGCACCATTTGCATGCATATCGTGTGGTTTTGCAGAAAACTGCATCCGCGTCTACCAAAACTTGCATATGCAAGCTTAAAACGCGTTTTGGCACAAATCCATGTGCGGGTTCTAAAAAGAGCAGATTGGCCTGCTTTTCACGTCGTTTGGTAGAAATCCACACGCGCGTTCTGCCAAAAGCACCATTTGCATGCATATCGTGTGCTTTTGCAGAAAACTGCGTCCGCGTCTACCAAAAAGTGCATGTGCAAGCTTAAAACGCGCTTTGGCACAAATCCATGTGCGGGTTCTAAAAAGAGCAGCATTGGCATGCTTTTCACGTCATTTGGTAGAAATCCACACGCGCGTTCTGCCACAAGCACCATTTGCAAGCATATCGTGTAGTTTTGCAGAAAACTGCAGCCGCGTCTACCAAAAGATGCATATGTATGCTTAAAACGCGTTTTGGCAAAAGTCCTTGTGCGGGTGCTAAAAAGAGCAGCACTGGCATGCTTTTCACGTCGTTTGGTAGAAATCCACACGCGCGTGCTGCCAAAAGCCCCATTGGCATGCATATCGTGTGGTTTTGCAGAAAACTGCATCCGCGTCTACCAAAACTTGCATATGCATGCTTAAAACGCGTTTTGGCACAAATCCATGTGCGGCTTCTAAAAAGAGCAGCATTGGCATGCTTTTCACGTCGTTTGGTAGAAATCCACACGCGCGTGCTGCCAAAAGCCCCATTTGCATGCATATCGTGTGGTTTTGCAGAAAACTGCATCCGCGTCTACCAAAACTTGCATATGCATGCTTAAAACGCGTTTTGGCACAAATCCATGTGCGGCTTCTAAAAAGAGCAGCATTAGCATGCTTTTCACGTCGTTTGGTAGAAATCCAAACGCGCGTTCTTCCAAAAGCACCATTTGCATGCATATCGTGTGGTTTTGCAGAAACCTGCATCCGCGTCTACCAAAAGATGCATATGCATGCTTAAAACGCGTTTCGGCACAAATCCATGTGCGGGTGCTAAAATGAACAGCATTGGCATGCTTTTCACGTCGTTTGGTAGAAATCCACACCCGCGTTCTGCGAAAAGCACCATTTGCATGCATATCGTGTGGTTTTGCAGAAAACTGCATCCGCCTCTGCCAAAAGATGCATATGCGTGGTTAAAACGCGTTTTGGCACAAATCCATGTGCGGGTGCTAAAAAGAGCAGTATTGGCATGCTTTTCATGTCGTTTGGTAGAAATCCACACGCGCGTTCTGCCAAAAGCACCATTTGCATGCATATCGTGTGGTTTTGCAGAAAACTCCATCCGCGTCTACCAAAAAAGTGCATGTGCTTGCTTAAAACGCGTTTTGACACAAATCCATGTGCAGGTAAAAAGAGCAGCATCGGCATGCTTTTCACGTCGTTTGGTAGAAATCCACACGCGCGTTCTGCCAAAAGCACCATTTGCATGCATATCGTGCGGTTTTGCAGAAAACTGCATCCGCGTCTACCAAACGATGCATATGCATGCTTAAAACGCGTTTCGGCACAAATCCATGTGCGGGGTGCTAAAATGAGCAGCATTGGCATGCTTTTCACGTCCTTTGGTAGAAATCCACACGCGCGTTCTGCCAAAAGCACCATTTGCATGCATATCGTGTGGTTTTGCAGAAAACTGCATCCGCGTCTACCAAAAGTTGCATATGCATGCTTAAAACGCGTTTTGGCACAAATCCATGTGCGGGTTCTAAAAAGAGCAGCATTGGCATGCTTTTCACGTCCTTTGGTAGAAATCCACACGCGCGTTCTGCCAAAAGCACCATTTGCATGCATATCGTGTGGTTTTGCAGAAAACTGCATCCGCGTCTACCAAAAGTTGCATATGCATGCTTAAAACGCGTTTTGGCACAAATCCATGTGCGGGTTCTAAAAAGAGCAGCATTGGCATGCTTTTCACGTCGTTTGGTAGAAATTCACACGCGCGTTCTGCCAAAAGCACCATTTGCATGCATATCGTGTGGTTTTGCAGAAAACTGCATCCGCGTCTAACAAAAGATGCATATGCGTGGTTAAAACGCGTTTTGGCACAAATCCATGTGCGGGTTCTAAAAAGAGCAGCGTTCGCATGCTTTTCACGTGGTTTGGTAGAAATCCACAGGCGCGTTCTGCCAAAAGCACCATTTGCATGCATATCGTGTGGTTTTGCAGAAAACTGCATCCGCGTCTACCAAAAGATGCATATGCGTGGTTAAAACGCGTTTTGGCACAAATCCATGTGCGGGTTCTAAAACGAGCAGCGTTGGCATGCTTTTCACGTCGTTTGGAAGAAATCCACACGCGCGTTCTGCCATAAGCACCATTTGCATGCATATCGTGTGGTTTTGCAGAAAACTGCATCCGCGTCTACCAAAAGATGCATATGCATGCTTAAAACGCGTTTTGGCACAAATCCATGTGCGGGTGCTAAAAAGAGCAGCATTGGCATGCTTTTCACGTCGTTTGGTAGAAATCCACACGCGCGTTCAGCCAAAAGCACCATTTGCATGCATATCGTGTGGTTTTGCAGAAAACTGCATCCGCGTCTACCAAAAGGTGCAGGTGCATGCTTAAAACGCGTTTTGGCACAAATCCATGTGCGGGTGCTAAAAAGAGCAGCATTGGCATGCTTTTCATGACATTTGGTAGAAATCCACACGCGCATTCTGCCAAAAGCACCATTTGCATGCATATCGTGTGGTTTTGCAGAAAACTGCATCCGCGTCTACCAAAAAAGTGCATGTGCTTGCTCAAAACGCGTTCTGGTACAAATCCATGTGCGGGTTCTAAAAAGAGCAGCATTGGCATGCTTTTCACGTCGTTTGGTAGAAATCCACACGCGCGTTCGGCAAAAGCACCATTTGCATGCATATCGTGTGGTTTTGCAGAAAACTGCATCCGCGTCTACCAAAAGATGCATATGCATGCTTAAAACGCGTTCTGGCACAAATCCATGTGCGGGTTCTAAAAAGAGCAGCATTGGCATGCTTTTCACGTCGTTTGGTAGAAATCCACACGCGCGTTCTGCCAAAAGCACCATTTGCATGCATATCGTGTGGTTTTGCAGAAAACTGCAGCCGCGTCTACCAAAAGATGCATATGCATGCTTAAAACGCGTTTTGGAAAAAATCCATGTGCGGGTGCTAAAAAGAGCAGCATTGGCATGCTTTTCACGTCGTTTGGTAGAAATCCGCACGCGCGTTCTGCCAAAAGCACCATTTGCATGCATATCGTGTGGCTTTGCAGAAAACTGCATCCGCGTCTACCAAAAGTTGCATATGCATGCTTAAAACACGTTTTGGCACAAATCCATGTGCGGGTTCTAAACAGAGCAGCATCGGCATGCTTTTCACGTCGTTTGGTAGAAATCCACACGCGCGTTCTGCCAAAAGCACCATTTGCATGCATATCGTGTGGTTTTGCAGAAAACTGCATCCGCGTCTACCAAAAAGTGCATGTGCTTGCTTAAAACGCGTTTTGGCACAAATCCATGAGCGGGTTCTAAAAAGAGCAGCATTGGCATGCTTTTCACGTCGTGTGGTAGAAATCCACGCGCGCGTTCTGCCAAAAGCACCCTTTGAATGCATATCGTGTAATTTGCATGCATATCGTGTGGTTTTGCAGAAAACTGCATCCGCGTCTACCAAAAGTTGCATATGCATGCTTAAAACACGTTTTGGCACAAATCCATGTGCAGGTTCTAAACAGAGCAGCATCGGCATGCTTTTCACGTCGTTTGGTAGAAATCCACACGCGCGTTCTGCCAAAAGCACCATTTGCATGCATATCTTGTGGTTTTGTAGAAAACTGCGTCCGCGTCTACCAAAAACTGCATGTGCTTGCTTAAAACGCGTTTTGGCACAAATCCATGTGCAGGTGCTAAAAAGAGCAGCATCGGCATACTTTTCACGTCGTTTGGTAGAAATCCACACGCGCGTTCTGCCAAAAGCACCATTTGCATGCATATCGTGTGGTTTTGCAGAAAACTGCATCCGCGTCTACCAAAACTTGCATGTGCAAGCTTAAAACGCGTTTTGGCACAAATCCATGTGCGGGTTCTAAAAAGAGCAGATTGGCCTGCTTTTCATGTCGTTTGGTAGAAATCCACACGCGCGTTCTGCCAAAAGCACCATTTGCATGCATATCGTGTGCTTTTGCAGAAAACTGCGTCCGCGTCTACCAAAAAGTGCATGTGCAAGCTTAAAACGCGTTTTGGCACAAATCCATGTGCGGGTTCTAAAAAGAGCAGCATTGGCATGCTTTTCACGTCATTTGGTAGAAATCCACACGCGCGTTCTGCCACAAGCACCATTTGCAAGCATATCGTGTAGTTTTGCAGAAAACTGCAGCCGCGTCTACCAAAAGATGCATATGCATGCTTAAAACGCGTTTTGGCAAAAGTCCTTGTGCGGGTGCTAAAAAGAGCAGCACTGGCATGCTTTTCACGTCGTTTGGTAGAAATCCACACGCGCGTGCTGCCAAAAGCCCCATTGGCATGCATATCGTGTGGGTTTGCAGAAAACTGCATCCGCGTCTACCAAAACTTGCATATGCATGCTTAAAACGCGTTTTGGCACAAATCCATGTGCGGCTTCTAAAAAGAGCAGCATTGGCATGCTTTTCACGTCGTTTGGTAGAAATCCACACGCGCGTGCTGCCAAAAGCCCAATTTGCATGCATATCGTGTGGTTTTGCAGAAAACTGCATCCGCGTCTACCAAAACTTGCATATGCATGCTTAAAACGCGTTTTGGCACAAATCCATGTGCGGCTTCTAAAAAGAGCAGCATTGGCATGCTTTTCACGTCGTTTGGTAGAAATCCAAACGCGCGTTCTTCCAAAAGCACCATTTGCATGCATATCGTGTGGTTTTGCAGAAAACTGCATCCGCGTCTACCAAAAGATGCATAAGCGCGGTTAAAACGCGTTTTGGCACAAATCCCTGTGCACGTGCTAAAAAGAGCAGCATCGGCATACTTTTCACGTCGTTTGGTAGAAATCCACACGCGCGTTCTGCCAAAAGCACCATTTGCATGCATATCGTGTGGTTTTGCAGAAAACTGCATCCGCGTCTACCAAAAGTTGCATATGCATGCTTAAAACACGTTTTGGCACAAATCCATGTGCGGGTTCTAAACAGAGCAGCATCGGCATGCTTTTCACGTCGTTTGGTAGAAATCCACACGCGCGTTCTGCCAAAAGCACCATTTCCATGCATATCGTGTGGTTTTGCAGAAAACTGCATCCGCGTCTACCAAAAAGTGCATGTGCTTGCTTAAAACGCGTTTTGGCACAAATCCATGAGCGGGTTCTAAAAAGAGCAGCATTGGCATGCTTTTCACGTCGTGTGGTAGAAATCCACGCGCGCGTTCTGCCAAAAGCAACCTTTGAATGCATATCGTGTAATTTGCATGCATATCGTGTGGTTTTGCAGAAAACTGCATCCGCGTCTACCAAAAGATGCATGAGCGTGGTTAAAACGCGTTTTGGCACAAATCCATGTGCGGGTTCTAAAAAGAGCAGCATTGGCATGCTTTTCACGTCGTTTGGTAGAAATCCACACGCGCGTTCTGCCAAAAGCACCATTTGCATGCATATCGTGTGGTTTTGCAGAAAACTGCATCCACGTCTACCAAAAGTTGGATATGCATGCTTCAAACGCGTTTTGGCACAAATCCATGTGCGGGTTCTAAAAAGAGCAGCATTGGCATGCTTTTCACGTCGTTTGGTAGAAATCAACACGCGCGTTCTGCAAAAAGCACCATTTGCATGCATATCGTGTGGTTTTGCAGAAAACTGCATCCGCGTCAAGCAAAAGATGCATATGCATGCTTAAAACGCGTTCTGGTACAAATCCATGTGCGGGTTCTAAAAAGAGCAGCATTGGCATGCTTTTCACGTCGTTTGGTAGAAATCCACACGCGCGTTCGGCCAAAAGCACCATTTCCATGCATATCGTGTGGTTTTGCAGAAAACTGCATCCGCGTCTACCAAACGATGCATATGCATGCTTAAAACGCGTTTCGGCACAAATCCATGTGCGGGTGCTAAAATGAGCAGCATTGGCATGCTTTTCACGTCCTTTGGTAGAAATCCACACGCGCGTTCTGCCAAAAGCACCATTTGCATGCATATCGTGTGGTTTTGCAGAAAACTGCATCCGCGTCTACCAAAAGTTGCATATGCATGCTTAAAACGCGTTTTGGCACAAATCCATGTGCGGGTTCTAAAAAGAGCAGCATTGGCATGCTTTTCACGTCGTTTGGTAGAAATTCACACGCGCGTTCTGCCAAAAGCACCATTTGCATGCATATCGTGTGGTTTTGCAGAAAACTGCATCCGCGTCTAACAAAAGATGCATATGCGTGGTTAAAACGCGTTTTGGCACAAATCCATGTGCGGGTTCTAAAAAGAGCAGCGTTGGCATGCTTTTCACGTGGTTTGGTAGAAATCCACAGGCGCGTTCTGCCAAAAGCACCATTTGCATGCATATCGTGTGGTTTTGCAGAAAACTGCATCCGCGTCTACCAAAAGATGCATATGCGTGGTTAAAACGCGTTTTGGCACAAATCCATGTGCGGGTTCTAAAACGAGCAGCGTTGGCATGCTTTTCACGTCGTTTGGAAGAAATCCACACGCGCGTTCTGCCAAAAGCACCATTTGCATGCATATCGTGTGGTTTTGCAGAAAACTGCATCCGCGTCTACCAAAAGATGCATATGCATGCTTAAAACGCGTTTTGGCACAAATTCATGTGCGGGTGCTAAAAAGAGCAGCATTGGCATGCTTTTCACGTCGTTTGGTAGAAATCCACACGCGCGTTCCGCCAAAAGCACCATTTGCATGCATATCGTGTGGTTTTGCAGAAAACTGCATCCGCGTCTACCAAAAGGTGCAGGTGCATGCTTAAAACGCGTTTTGGCACAAATCCATGTGCGGGTGCTAAAAAGAGCAGCATTGGCATGCTTTTCACGACGTTTGGTAGAAATCCACACGCGCGTTCTGCCAAAAGCACCATTTGCTTGCATATCGTGTGGTTTTGCAGAAAACTGCATCCGCGTCTACCAAAAAAGTGCATGTGCTTGCTCAAAACGCGTTCTGGTACAAATCCATGTGCGGGTTCTAAAAAGAGCAGCATTGGCATGCTTTTCACGTCGTTTGCTAGAAATCCACACGCGCGTTCGGCCAAAAGCACCATTTGCATGCATATCGTGTGGTTTTGCAGAAAACTGCATCCGCGTCTACCAAAAGATGCATATGCATGCTTAAAACGCGTTCTGGCACAAATCCATGTGCGGGTTCTAAAAAGAGCAGCATTGGCATGCTTTTCACGTCGTTTGGTAGAAATCCACACGCGCGTTCTGCCAAAAGCACCATTTGCATGCATATCGTGTGGTTTTGCAGAAAACTGCAGCCGCGTCTACCAAAAGATGCATATGCATGCTTAAAACGCGTTTTGGAAAAAATCCATGTGCGGGTGCTAAAAAGAGCAGCATTGGCATGCTTTTCACGTCGTTTGGTAGAAATCCACACGCGCGTTCTGCCAAAAGCACCATTTGCATGCATATCGTGTGGTTTTGCAGAAAACTGCATCCGCGTCTACCAAAAGTTGCATATGCATGCTTAAAACACGTTTTGGCACAAATCCATGTGCGGGTTCTAAACAGAGCAGCATCCGCATGCTTTTCACGTCGTTTGGTAGAAATCCACACGCGCGTTCTGCCAAAAGCACCATTTGCATGCATATCGTGTGGTTTTGCAGAAAACTGCATCCGCGTCTACCAAAAAGTGCATGTGCTTGCCTAAAACGCGTTTTGGCACAAATCCATGAGCGGGTTCTAAAAAGAGCAGCATTGGCATGCTTTTCACGTCGTGTGGTAGAAATCCACGCGCGCGTTCTGCCAAAAGCACCCTTTGAATGCATATCGTGTAATTTGCATGCATATCGTGTGGTTTTGCAGAAAACTGCATCTGCGTCTAGCAAAACTTGCATATGCATGCTTAAAACGCGTTTTGGCACAAATCCATGTGCGGCTTCTAAAAAGAGCAGCATTGGCATGCTTTTCACGTCGTTTGGTAGAAATCCACACGCGCGTTCTGCCAAAAGCACCATTTGCATGCATATCGTGTGGTTTTGCAGAAAACTGCATCCGCGTCTAGCAAAACTTGCATATGCATGCTTAAAACGCGTTTTGGCACAAATCCATGTGCGGCTTCTAAAAAGAGCAGCATTGGCATGCTTTTCATGTCGTTTGGTAGAAATCCACATGCGCGTTCTGCCAAAAGCACCATTTGCATGCATATCGTGTGGTTTTGCAGAAAACTGCATCCGCATCTACCAAAAGATGCATATGCATGCTTAAAACGCGTTTTGGCTCAAATCCATGTGCGGGTTCTAAAAAGAGCAGCATTGGCATGCTTTTCACGTCGTTTGGTAGAAATCCACACGCGCGTTCTGCCAAAAGCCCCATTTGCATGCATATCGTGTGGTTTTGCAGAAAACTGCATCCGCATCTACCAAAAGATGCATATGCATGCTTAAAACGCGTTTTGGCTCAAATCCATGTGCGGGTTCTAAAAAGAGCAGATTGGCCTGCTTTTCACGTCGTTTGGTAGAAATCCACACGCGCGTTCTGCCAAGAGCACCATTTGCATGCATATCTTGTGGTTTTGCAGAAAACTGCGTCCGCATCTACCAAAAGATGCATATGCATGCTTAAAACGCGTTTTGGCTCAAATCCATGTGCGGGTTCTAAAAAGAGCAGCATTGGCATGCTTTTCACGTCGTTTGGTAGAAATCCACACGCGCGTTCTGCCAAAAGCACCATTTGGATGCATATCGTGTGGTTTTGCAGAAAACTGCGTCCGCGTCTACCAAAAAGTGCATGTGCTTGCTTAAAACGCGTTTTGGCACAAATCCATGTGCGGGTGCTAAAAAGAGCAGCATTGGCATGCTTTTCACGTCGTTTGGTAGAAATCCACACGCGCGTTCTGCCAAAAGCACCATTTGCGTGCATATCGTGTGGTTTTGCAGAAAACTGCATCCGTGTCTAACAAAAGATGCATATGCATGCTTAAAACGCGTTTTGGCACAAATCCATGTGCGGGTGCTAAAAAGAGCAGCATTGGCATGCTTTTCACGTCGTTTGGTAGAAATCCACACGCGCGTTCGGCCAAAAGCACCATTTCCATGCATATCGTGTGGTTTTGCAGAAAACTGCATCCGCGTCTACCAAACGATGCATATGCATGCTTAAAACGCGTTTCGGCACAAATCCATGTGCGGGTGCTAAAATGAGCAGCATTGGCATGCTTTTCACGTCCTTTGGTAGAAATCCACACGCGCGTTCTGCCAAAAGCACCATTTGCATGCATATCGTGAGGTTTTGCAGAAAACTGCATCCGCGTCTACCAAAAGTTGCATATGCATGCTTAAAACGCGTTTTGGCACAAATCCATGTGCGGGTTCTAAAAAGAGCAGCATTGGCATGCTTTTCACGTCGTTTGGTAGAAATTCACACGCGCGTTCTGCCAAAAGCACCATTTGCATGCATATCGTGTGATTTTGCAGAAAACTGCATCCGCGTCTAACAAAAGATGCATATGCGTGGTTAAAACGCGTTTTGGCACAAATCCATGTGCGGGTTCTAAAAAGAGCAGCGTTGGCATGCTTTTCACGTGGTTTGGTAGAAATCCACAGGCGCGTTCTGCCAAAAGCACCATTTGCATGCATATCGTGTGGTTTTGCAGAAAACTGCATCCGCGTCTACCAAAAGATGCATATGCGTGGTTAAAACGCGTTTTGGCACAAATCCATGTGCGGGTTCTAAAACGAGCAGCGTTGGCATGCTTTTCACGTCGTTTGGAAGAAATCCACACGCGCGTTCTGCCAAAAGCACCATTTGCATGCATATCGTGTGGTTTTGCAGAAAACTGCATCCGCGTCTACCAAAAGATGCATATGCATGCTTAAAACGCGTTTTGGCACAAATCCATGTGCGGGTGCTAAAAAGAGCAGCATTGGCATGCTTTTCACGTCGTTTGGTAGAAATCCACACGCGCGTTCCGCCAAAAGCACCATTTGCATGCATATCGTGTGGTTTTGCAGAAAACTGCATCCGCGTCTACCAAAAGGTGCAGGTGCATGCTTAAAACGCGTTTTGGCACAAATCCATGTGCGGGTGCTAAAAAGAGCAGCATTGGCATGCTTTTCACGACGTTTGGTAGAAATCCACACGCGCGTTCTGCCAAAAGCACCATTTGCATGCATATCGTGTGGTTTTGCAGAAAACTGCATCCGCGTCTACCAAAAAAGTGCATGTGCTTGCTCAAAACGCGTTCTGGTACAAATCCATGTGCGGGTTCTAAAAAGAGCAGCATTGGCATGCTTTTCACGTCGTTTGGTAGAAATCCACACGCGCGTTCGGCCAAAAGCACCATTTGCATGCATATCGTGTGGTTTTGCAGAAAACTGCATCCGCGTCTACCAAAAGATGCATATGCATGCTTAAAACGCGTTCTGGCACAAATCCATGTGCGGGTTCTAAAAAGAGCAGCATTGGCATGCTTTTCACGTCGTTTGGTAGAAATCCACACGCGCGTTCTGCCAAAAGCACCATTTGCATGCATATCGTGTGGTTTTGCAGAAAACTGCAGCCGCGTCTACCAAAAGATGCATATGCATGCTTAAAACGCGTTTTGGAAAAAATCCATGTGCGGGTGCTAAAAAGAGCAGCATTGGCATGCTTTTCACGTCGTTTGGTAGAAATCCACACGCGCGTTCTGCCAAAAGCACCATTTGCATGCATATCGTGTGGTTTTGCAGAAAACTGCATCCGCGTCTACCAAAAGTTGCATATGCATGCTTAAAACACGTTTTGGCACAAATCCATGTGCGGGTTCTAAACAGAGCAGCATCCGCATGCTTTTCACGTCGTTTGGTAGAAATCCACACGCGCGTTCTGCCAAAAGCACCATTTGCATGCATATCGTGTGGTTTTGCAGAAAACTGCATCCGCGTCTACCAAAAAGTGCATGTGCTTGCCTAAAACGCGTTTTGGCACAAATCCATGAGCGGGTTCTAAAAAGAGCAGCATTGGCATGCTTTTCACGTCGTGTGGTAGAAATCCACGCGCGCGTTCTGCCAAAAGCACCCTTTGAATGCATATCGTGCAATTTGCATGCATATCGTGTGGTTTTGCAGAAAACTGCATCTGCGTCTAGCAAAACTTGCATATGCATGCTTAAAACGCGTTTTGGCACAAATCCATGTGCGGCTTCTAAAAAGAGCAGCATTGGCATGCTTTTCACGTCGTTTGGTGGAAATCCACACGCGCGTTCTGCCAAAAGCACCATTTGCATGCATATCGTGTGGTTTTGCAGAAAACTGCATCCGCGTCTAGCAAAACTTGCATATGCATGCTTAAAACGCGTTTTGGCACAAATCCATGTGCGGCTTCTAAAAAGAGCAGCATTGGCATGCTTTTCATGTCGTTTGGTAGAAATCCACATGCGCGTTCTGCCAAAAGCACCATTTGCATGCATATCGTGTGGTTTTGCAGAAAACTGCATCCGCATCTACCAAAAGATGCATATGCATGCTTAAAACGCGTTTTGGCTCAAATCCATGTGCGGGTTCTAAAAAGAGCAGCATTGGCATGCTTTTCACGTCGTTTGGTAGAAATCGACACGCGCGTTCTGCCAAAAGCCCCATTTGCATGCATATCGTGTGGTTTTGCAGAAAACTGCATCCGCATCTACCAAAAGATGCATATGCATGCTTAAAACGCGTTTTGGCTCAAATCCATGTGCGGGTTCTAAAAAGAGCAGATTGGCCTGCTTTTCACGTCGTTTGGTAGAAATCCACACGCGCGTTCTGCCAAGAGCACCATTTGCATGCATATCTTGTGGTTTTGCAGAAAACTGCGTCCGCATCTACCAAAAGATGCATATGCATGCTTAAAACGCGTTTTGGCTCAAATCCATGTGCGGGTTCTAAAAAGAGCAGCATTGGCATGCTTTTCACGTCGTTTGGTAGAAATCCACACGCGCGTTCTGCCAAAAGCACCATTTGGATGCATATCGTGTGGTTTTGCAGAAAACTGCGTCCGCGTCTACCAAAAAGTGCATGTGCTTGCTTAAAACGCGTTTTGGCACAAATCCATGTGCGGGTGCTAAAAAGAGCAGCATTGGCATGCTTTTCACGTCGTTTGGTAGAAATCCACACGCGCGTTCTGCCAAAAGCACCATTTGCGTGCATATCGTGTGGTTTTCCAGAAAACTGCATCCGTGTCTAACAAAAGATGCATATGCATGCTTAAAACGCGTTTTGGCACAAATCCATGTGCGGGTGCTAAAAAGAGCAGCATTGGCATGCTTTTCACGTCGTTTGGTAGAAATCCACACGTGTGTTCTGCCAAAAGCACCATTTGCATGCATATCGTGTGCTTTTGCAGAAAACTGCATCCGCGTCTACCAAAAGTTGCATATGCCTGCTTAAAACGCGTTTTGGCACATATCCATGTGCTGGTTCTAAAAAGAGCAGCATTGGCATGCTTTTCACGTCGTTTGGTAGAAATCCACACGCGCGTTCTGCCAAAAGCACCATTTGCATGCATATCGTGTGGTTTTGCAGAAAACTGCATCCGCGTCTACCAAAAGCTTAAAACGCGTTTTGGCACAAATCCATGAGCGGGTTCTAAAAAGAGCAGCATTGGCATGCTTTTCATGTCGTTTAGTAGAAATCCACACGCGCGTTCTGCCAAAAGCACCATTTGCATGCATATCGTGTGGTTTTGCAGAAAACTGCATCCGCATCTACCAAAAGATGCATATGCATGCTTAAAACGCGTTTTGGCTCAAATCCATGTGCGGGTTCTAAAAAGAGCAGCATTGGCATGCTTTTCACGTCGTTTGGTAGAAATCCACACGTGTGTTCTGCCAAAAGCACCATTTGCATGCATATCGTGTGCTTTTGCAGAAAACTGCATCCGCGTCTACCAAAAGTTGCATATGCCTGCTTAAAACGCGTTTTGGCACATATCCATGTGCTGGTTCTAAAAAGAGCAGCATTGGCATGCTTTTCACGTCGTTTGGTAGAAATCCACACGCGCGTTCTGCCAAAAGCACCATTTGCATGCATATCGTGTGGTTTTGCAGAAAACTGCATCCGCGTCTACCAAAAGCTTAAAACGCGTTTTGGCACAAATCCATGAGCGGGTTCTAAAAAGAGCAGCATTGGCATGCTTTTCACGTCGTTTGGTAGACATCCACACGCGCGTTCTGCCAAAAGCCCCATTTGCATGCATATCGTGTGGTTTTGCAGAAAACTGCGTCCGCGTCTACGAAAAATTGCGTGTGCTTGCTTAAAACGCGTTTTCGCACAAATCCGTGTGCAGGTGCTAAAAAGAGCAGCATCGGCATACTTTTCACGTCGTTTGGTCGAAATCCACACGCGCGTTCTGCCAAAAGCACCATTTCCATGCATATCGTGTGGTTTTGCAGAAAACTGCATCCGCGTCTACCAAAAGATGCATATGCATGCTTAAAACGCGTTTTGGCACAAATCCATGTGCGGGTGCTAAAAAGAGCAGCATTGGTATGCTTCTCACGTCGTTTGGTCGAAATCCACGCGCGCGTTCTGCCAAAAGCACCATTTGCATGCATATCATGTAGTTGTGCAGAAAACTGCATCCGCGTCTACCAAAAAGTGCATGTGCTTGCTTAAAACGCGTTTTGGCACAAATCCATGTGCGGGTGCTAAAAAAAGCAGCAATGCTTTTCACGTCGTTTGGTAGAAATCCACATGCGCGTTCTGCCAAAAGCACCATTTGCATGCATATCGTGTGGTTTTGCAGAAAACTGCATCCCTGTGTAAATAAAGATGCATATGCATGCTTAAAACGCGTTTTGGCACAAATCCATGTGCGGGTGCTAAAAAGAGCAGCATTGGTATGCTTCTCACGTCGTTTGGTAGAAATCCACACGCGCGTTCTGCCAAAAGCACCATTTGCATGCATATCGTGTGGTTTTGCAGAAAACTGCATCCGCATCTACCAAAAAGTGCATGTGCTTGCTTAAAACGCGTTTTGGCACAAATCCATGTGCAGGTGCTAAAAAGAGCAGCATCGGCATGCTTTTCACGTCGTTTGGTAGAACTCCACACGAGCGTTCTGCCAAAAGCACCATTTGCTTGCATATCGTGTGGTTTTGCAGAAATCTGCATCCGCGTCTACCAAAAGTTGCATATGCCTGCTTAAAACGCGTTTTGGCACAAATCCATGAGCGGGTTCTAAAAAGAGCAGCATTGCCATGCTTTTCACGTCGTGTGGTAGAAATCTACGCGCGCGTTCTACCAAAAGCACCCTTTGAATGCATATCGTGTAGTTGTGCAGAAAACTGCATCCGCGTCTACCAAAAAGTGCATGTGCTTGCTCAAAACGCGTTTTGGCACAAATCCATGTGCGGGTGCTAAAAAAGCACCATTGGCATGCTTTTCACGTCGTTTGGTAGAAATCCACACGCGCGTTCTGCCAAAAGCACCATTTGCATGCATATCGTGTGGTTTTGCAGAAAACTGCATCCGCGTCTACCAAAAAAGTGCATGTGCTTGCTTAAAACGCGTTTTGGCACAAATCCATGTGCAGGTGCAAAAAGAGTAGCATCGGCATGCTTTTCACGTCGTTTGGTAGAAATCCACACGCGCGTTCTGCCAAAAGCACCATTTGCATGCATATCGTGTGGTTTTGCAGAAAACTGCATCCGCGTCTAGGAAAAGATGCATATGCACGCTTAAAACGCGTTTTGGCACAAATCCATGTGCGGGTGCTAAAAAGAGCAGCATTGGCATGCTTTTCACGTCGTTTGGTAGAAATCCACAAGCGCGTTCTGCCAAAAGCACCATTTGCATGCATATCGTGTGGTTTTGCAGAAAACTGCATCCGCGTCTAGCAAAAGATGCATATGCACGCTTAAAACGCGTTTTGGCACAAATCCATGTGCGGGTGCTAAAAAGAGCAGCATTGGCATGCTTTTCATGTCGTTTGGTAGAAATCCACACGCGCGTTCTGCCAAAAGCACCATTTGCATGCATATCGTGTGGTTTTGCAGAAAACTGCATCCGCATCTACCAAAAGATGCATATGCATGCTTAAAACGCGTTTTGGCTCAAATCCATGTGCGGGTTCTAAAAAGAGCAGCATTGGCATGCTTTTCACGTCGTTTGGTAGAAATCCACACGCGCGTTCGGCCAAAAGCACCATTTGCATGCATATCGTGTGGTTTTGCAGAAAACTGCATCCGCGTCTACCAAAAGATGCATATGCATGCTTAAAACGCGTTTCGGCACAAATCCATGTGCGGGTGCTAAAATGAACTGCATTGGCATGCTTTTCACGTCGTTTGGTAGAAATCCACACCCGCGTTCTGCGAAAAGAACCATTTGCATGCATATCGTGTGGTTTTGCAGAAAACTGCATCCGCCTCTGCCAAAAGATGCATATGCGTGGTTAAAACGCGTTTTGGCACAAATCCATGTGCGGGTGCTAAAAAGAGCAGTATTGGCATGCTTTTCACGTCGTTTGGTAGAAATCCACACGCGCGTTCTGCCAAAAGCACCATTTGCATGGATATCGTGTGGTTTTGCAGAAAACTGCATCCGCGTCTACCAAAAGGTGCAGGTGCATGCTTAAAACGCGTTTTGGCACAAATCCATGTGCGGGTGCTAAAAAGAGCAGCATTGGCATGCTTTTCACGACGTTTTGTAGAAATCCACACGCGCGTTCTGCCAAAAGCACCATTTGCATGCATATCGTGTGGTTTTGCAGAAAACTGCATCCGCGTCTACCAAAAAGTGCATGTGCTTGCTTAAAACGCGTTTTGCACAAATCCATGTGCGGGTGCTAAAAAGAGCAGCATTGGCATGCTTTTCACGTCGTTTGGTAGAAATCCACACGCGCGTTCTGCCAAAAGCACCATTTGCGTGCATATCGTGTGGTTTTGCAGAAAACTGCATCCGCGTCTACCAAACGATGCATATGCATGCTTAAAACGCGTTTCGGCACAAATCCATGTGCGGGTGCTAAAATGAGCAGCATTGGCATGCTTTTCACGTCCTTTGGTAGAAATCCACACGCGCGTTCTGCCAAAAGCACCATTTGCATGCATATCGTGAGGTTTTGCAGAAAACTGCATCCGCGTCTACCAAAAGTTGCATATGCATGCTTAAAACGCGTTTTGGCACAAATCCATGTGCGGGTTCTAAAAAGAGCAGCATTGGCATGCTTTTCACGACGTTTTGTAGAAATCCACACGCGCGTTCTGCCAAAAGCACCATTTGCATGCATATCGTGTGGTTTTGCAGAAAACTGCATCCGCGTCTACCAAAAAGTGCATATGCATGCTTAAAACGCGTTTTGGCACAAATCCATGTGCGGGTGCTAAAAAGAGCAGCATTGGCATGCTTTTCACGTCGTTTGGTAGAAATCCACACGCGCGTTCGGCCAAAAGCACCATTTCCATGCATATCGTGTGGTTTTGCAGAAAACTGCATCCGCGTCTACCAAACAATGCATATGCATGCTTAAAACGCGTTTCGGCACAAATCCATGTGCGGGTGCTAAAATGAGCAGCATTGGCATGCTTTTCACGTCCTTTGGTAGAAATCCACACGCGCGTTCTGCCAAAAGCACCATTTGCATGCATATCGTGAGGTTTTGCAGAAAACTGCATCCGCGTCTACCAAAAGTTGCATATGCATGCTTAAAACGCGTTTTGGCACAAATCCATGTGCGGGTTCTAAAAAGAGCAGCATTGGCATGCTTTTCACGTCGTTTGGTAGAAATTCACACGCGCGTTCTGCCAAAAGCACCATTTGCATGCATATCGTGTGATTTTGCAGAAAACTGCATCCGCGTCTAACAAAAGATGCATATGCGTGGTTAAAACGCGTTTTGGCACAAATCCATGTGCGGGTTCTAAAAAGAGCAGCGTTGGCATGCTTTTCACGTGGTTTGGTAGAAATCCACAGGCGCGTTCTGCCAAAAGCACCATTTGCATGCATATCGTGTGGTTTTGCAGAAAACTGCATCCGCGTCTACCAAAAGATGCATATGCGTGGTTAAAACGCGTTTTGGCACAAATCCACGTGCGGGTTCTAAAACGAGCAGCGTTGGCATGCTTTTCACGTCGTTTGGAAGAAATCCACACGCGCGTTCTGCCAAAAGCACCATTTGCATGCATATCGTGTGGTTTTGCAGAAAACTGCATCCGCGTCTACCAAAAGATGCATATGCATGCTTAAAACGCGTTTTGGCACAAATCCATGTGCGGGTGCTAAACAGAGCAGCATTGGCATGCTTTTCACGTCGTTTGGTAGAAATCCACACGCGCGTTCCGCCAAAAGCACCATTTGCATGCATATCGTGTGGTTTTGCAGAAAACTGCATCCGCGTCTACCAAAAGGTGCAGGTGCATGCTTAAAACGCGTTTTGGCACAAATCCATGTGCGGGTGCTAAAAAGAGCAGCATTGGCATGCTTTTCACGACGTTTGGTAGAAATCCACACGCGCGTTCTGCCAAAAGCACCATTTGCATGCATATCGTGTGGTTTTGCAGAAAACTGCATCCGCGTCTACCAAAAAAGTGCATGTGCTTGCTCAAAACGCGTTCTGGTACAAATCCATGTGCGGGTTCTAAAAAGAGCAGCATTGGCATGCTTTTCACGTCGTTTGGTAGAAATCCACACGCGCGTTCGGCCAAAAGCACCATTTGCATGCATATCGTGTGGTTTTGCAGAAAACTGCATCCGCGTCTACCAAAAGATGCATATGCATGCTTAAAACGCGTTCTGGCACAAATCCATGTGCGGGTTCTAAAAAGAGCAGCATTGGTATGCTTTTCACGTCGTTTGGTAGAAATCCACACGCGCGTTCTGCCAAAAGCACCATTTGCATGCATATCGTGTGGTTTTGCAGAAAACTGCAGCCGCGTCTACCAAAAGATGCATATGCATGCTTAAAACGCGTTTTGGAAAAAATCCATGTGCGGGTGCTAAAAAGAGCAGCATTGGCATGCTTTTCACGTCGTTTGGTAGAAATCCACACGCGCGTTCTGCCAAAAGCACCATTTGCATGCATATCGTGTGGTTTTGCAGAAAACTGCATCCGCGTCTACCAAAAGTTGCATATGCATGCTTAAAACACGTTTTGGCACAAATCCATGTGCGGGTTCTAAACAGAGCAGCATCCGCATGCTTTTCACGTCGTTTGGTAGAAATCCACACGCGCGTTCTGCCAAAAGCACCATTTGCATGCATATCGTGTGGTTTTGCAGAAAACTGCATCCGCGTCTACCAAAAAGTGCATGTGCTTGCCTAAAACGCGTTTTGGCACAAATCCATGAGCGGGTTCTAAAAAGAGCAGCATTGGCATGCTTTTCACGTCGTGTGGTAGAAATCCACGCGCGCGTTCTGCCAAAAGCACCCTTTGAATGCATATCGTGTAATTTGCATGCATATCGTGTGGTTTTGCAGAAAACTGCATCTGCGTCTAGCAAAACTTGCATATGCATGCTTAAAACGCGTTTTGGCACAAATCCATGTGCGGCTTCTAAAAAGAGCAGCATTGGCATGCTTTTCACGTCGTTTGGTAGAAATCCACACGCGCGTTCTGCCAAAAGCACCATTTGCATGCATATCGTGTGGTTTTGCAGAAAACTGCATCCGCGTCTAGCAAAACTTGCATATGCATGCTTAAAACGCGTTTTGGCACAAATCCATGTGCGGCTTCTAAAAAGAGCAGCATTGGCATGCTTTTCATGTCGTTTGGTAGAAATCCACATGCGCGTTCTGCCAAAAGCACCATTTGCATGCATATCGTGTGGTTTTGCAGAAAACTGCATCCGCATCTACCAAAAGATGCATATGCATGCTTAAAACGCGTTTTGGCTCAAATCCATGTGCGGGTTCTAAAAAGAGCAGCATTGGCATGCTTTTCACGTCGTTTGGTAGAAATCGACACGCGCGTTCTGCCAAAAGCCCCATTTGCATGCATATCGTGTGGTTTTGCAGAAAACTGCATCCGCATCTACCAAAAGATGCATATGCATGCTTAAAACGCGTTTTGGCTCAAATCCATGTGCGGGTTCTAAAAAGAGCAGATTGGCCTGCTTTTCACGTCGTTTGGTAGAAATCCACACGCGCGTTCTGCCAAGAGCACCATTTGCATGCATATCTTGTGGTTTTGCAGAAAACTGCGTCCGCATCTACCAAAAGATGCATATGCATGCTTAAAACGCGTTTTGGCTCAAATCCATGTGCGGGTTCTAAAAAGAGCAGCATTGGCATGCTTTTCACGTCGTTTGGTAGAAATCCACACGCGCGTTCTGCCAAAAGCACCATTTGGATGCATATCGTGTGGTTTTGCAGAAAACTGCGTCCGCGTCTACCAAAAAGTGCATGTGCTTGCTTAAAACGCGTTTTGGCACAAATCCATGTGCGGGTGCTAAAAAGAGCAGCATTGGCATGCTTTTCACGTCGTTTGGTAGAAATCCACACGCGCGTTCTGCCAAAAGCACCATTTGCGTGCATATCGTGTGGTTTTCCAGAAAACTGCATCCGTGTCTAACAAAAGATGCATATGCATGCTTAAAACGCGTTTTGGCACAAATCCATGTGCGGGTGCTAAAAAGAGCAGCATTGGCATGCTTTTCACGTCGTTTGGTAGAAATCCACACGTGTGTTCTGCCAAAAGCACCATTTGCATGCATATCGTGTGCTTTTGCAGAAAACTGCATCCGCGTCTACCAAAAGTTGCATATGCCTGCTTAAAACGCGTTTTGGCACATATCCATGTGCTGGTTCTAAAAAGAGCAGCATTGGCATGCTTTTCACGTCGTTTGGTAGAAATCCACACGCGCGTTCTGCCAAAAGCACCATTTGCATGCATATCGTGTGGTTTTGCAGAAAACTGCATCCGCGTCTACCAAAAGCTTAAAACGCGTTTTGGCACAAATCCATGAGCGGGTTCTAAAAAGAGCAGCATTGGCATGCTTTTCATGTCGTTTAGTAGAAATCCACACGCGCGTTCTGCCAAAAGCACCATTTGCATGCATATCGTGTGGTTTTGCAGAAAACTGCATCCGCATCTACCAAAAGATGCATATGCATGCTTAAAACGCGTTTTGGCTCAAATCCATGTGCGGGTTCTAAAAAGAGCAGCATTGGCATGCTTTTCACGTCGTTTGGTAGAAATCCACACGTGTGTTCTGCCAAAAGCACCATTTGCATGCATATCGTGTGCTTTTGCAGAAAACTGCATCCGCGTCTACCAAAAGTTGCATATGCCTGCTTAAAACGCGTTTTGGCACATATCCATGTGCTGGTTCTAAAAAGAGCAGCATTGGCATGCTTTTCACGTCGTTTGGTAGAAATCCACACGCGCGTTCTGCCAAAAGCACCATTTGCATGCATATCGTGTGGTTTTGCAGAAAACTGCATCCGCGTCTACCAAAAGCTTAAAACGCGTTTTGGCACAAATCCATGAGCGGGTTCTAAAAAGAGCAGCATTGGCATGCTTTTCACGTCGTTTGGTAGACATCCACACGCGCGTTCTGCCAAAAGCCCCATTTGCATGCATATCGTGTGGTTTTGCAGAAAACTGCGTCCGCGTCTACGAAAAATTGCGTGTGCTTGCTTAAAACGCGTTTTCGCACAAATCCGTGTGCAGGTGCTAAAAAGAGCAGCATCGGCATACTTTTCACGTCGTTTGGTCGAAATCCACACGCGCGTTCTGCCAAAAGCACCATTTCCATGCATATCGTGTGGTTTTGCAGAAAACTGCATCCGCGTCTACCAAAAGATGCATATGCATGCTTAAAACGCGTTTTGGCACAAATCCATGTGCGGGTGCTAAAAAGAGCAGCATTGGTATGCTTCTCACGTCGTTTGGTCGAAATCCACGCGCGCGTTCTGCCAAAAGCACCATTTGCATGCATATCATGTAGTTGTGCAGAAAACTGCATCCGCGTCTACCAAAAAGTGCATGTGCTTGCTTAAAACGCGTTTTGGCACAAATCCATGTGCGGGTGCTAAAAAAAGCAGCAATGCTTTTCACGTCGTTTGGTAGAAATCCACATGCGCGTTCTGCCAAAAGCACCATTTGCATGCATATCGTGTGGTTTTGCAGAAAACTGCATCCCTGTGTAAATAAAGATGCATATGCATGCTTAAAACGCGTTTTGGCACAAATCCATGTGCGGGTGCTAAAAAAAGCAGCATTGGTATGCTTCTCACGTCGTTTGGTAGAAATCCACACGCGCGTTCTGCCAAAAGCACCATTTGCATGCATATCGTGTGGTTTTGCAGAAAACTGCATCCGCATCTACCAAAAAGTGCATGTGCTTGCTTAAAACGCGTTTTGGCACAAATCCATGTGCGGGTGCTAAAAAAGCACCATTGGCATGCTTTTCACGTCGTTTGGTAGAAATCCACACGCGCGTTCTGCCAAAAGCACCATTTGCATGCATATCGTGTGGTTTTGCAGAAAACTGCATCCGCGTCTACCAAAAAAGTGCATGTGCTTGCTTAAAACGCGTTTTGGCACAAATCCATGTGCAGGTGCAAAAAGAGTAGCATCGGCATGCTTTTCACGTCGTTTGGTAGAAATCCACACGCGCGTTCTGCCAAAAGCACCCTTTGAATGCATATCGTGTAATTTGCATGCATATCGTGTGGTTTTGCAGAAAACTGCATCTGCGTCTAGCAAAACTTGCATATGCATGCTTAAAACGCGTTTTGGCACAAATCCATGTGCGGCTTCTAAAAAGAGCAGCATTGGCATGCTTTTCACGTCGTTTGGTAGAAATCCACACGCGCGTTCTGCCAAAAGCACCATTTGCATGCATATCGTGTGGTTTTGCAGAAAACTGCATCCGCGTCTAGCAAAACTTGCATATGCATGCTTAAAACGCGTTTTGGCACAAATCCATGTGCGGCTTCTAAAAAGAGCAGCATTGGCATGCTTTTCATGTCGTTTGGTAGAAATCCACATGCGCGTTCTGCCAAAAGCACCATTTGCATGCATATCGTGTGGTTTTGCAGAAAACTGCATCCGCATCTACCAAAAGATGCATATGCATGCTTAAAACGCGTTTTGGCTCAATCCATGTGCGGGTTCTAAAAAGAGCAGCATTGGCATGCTTTTCACGTCGTTTGGTAGAAATCGACACGCGCGTTCTGCCAAAAGCCCCATTTGCATGCATATCGTGTGGTTTTGCAGAAAACTGCATCCGCATCTACCAAAAGATGCATATGCATGCTTAAAACGCGTTTTGGCTCAAATCCATGTGCGGGTTCTAAAAAGAGCAGATTGGCCTGCTTTTCACGTCGTTTGGTAGAAATCCACACGCGCGTTCTGCCAAGAGCACCATTTGCATGCATATCTTGTGGTTTTGCAGAAAACTGCGTCCGCATCTACCAAAAGATGCATATGCATGCTTAAAACGCGTTTTGGCTCAAATCCATGTGCGGGTTCTAAAAAGAGCAGCATTGGCATGCTTTTCACGTCGTTTGGTAGAAATCCACACGCGCGTTCTGCCAAAAGCACCATTTGGATGCATATCGTGTGGTTTTGCAGAAAACTGCGTCCGCGTCTACCAAAAAGTGCATGTGCTTGCTTAAAACGCGTTTTGGCACAAATCCATGTGCGGGTGCTAAAAAGAGCAGCATTGGCATGCTTTTCACGTCGTTTGGTAGAAATCCACACGCGCGTTCTGCCAAAAGCACCATTTGCGTGCACATCGTGTGGTTTTCCAGAAAACTGCATCCGTGTCTAACAAAAGATGCATATGCATGCTTAAAACGCGTTTTGGCACAAATCCATGTGCGGGTGCTAAAAAGAGCAGCATTGGCATGCTTTTCACGTCGTTTGGTAGAAATCCACACGCGCGTTCTGCCAAAAGCACCATTTGCATGCATATCGTGTGGTTTTGCAGAAAACTGCATCCGCGTCTACCAAAAGCTTAAAACGCGTTTTGGCACAAATCCATGAGCGGGTTCTAAAAAGAGCAGCATTGGCATGCTTTTCATGTCGTTTAGTAGAAATCCACACGCGCGTTCTGCCAAAAGCACCATTTGCATGCATATCGTGTGGTTTTGCAGAAAACTGCATCCGCATCTACCAAAAGATGCATATGCATGCTTAAAACGCGTTTTGGCTCAAATCCATGTGCGGGTTCTAAAAAGAGCAGCATTGGCATGCTTTTCACGTCGTTTGGTAGAAATCCACACGTGTGTTCTGCCAAAAGCACCATTTGCATGCATATCGTGTGCTTTTGCAGAAAACTGCATCCGCGTCTACCAAAAGTTGCATATGCCTGCTTAAAACGCGTTTTGGCACATATCCATGTGCTGGTTCTAAAAAGAGCAGCATTGGCATGCTTTTCACGTCGTTTGGTAGAAATCCACACGCGCGTTCTGCCAAAAGCACCATTTGCATGCATATCGTGTGGTTTTGCAGAAAACTGCATCCGCGTCTACCAAAAGCTTAAAACGCGTTTTGGCACAAATCCATGAGCGGGTTCTAAAAAGAGCAGCATTGGCATGCTTTTCACGTCGTTTGGTAGACATCCACACGCGCGTTCTGCCAAAAGCCCCATTTGCATGCATATCGTGTGGTTTTGCAGAAAACTGCGTCCGCGTCTACGAAAAATTGCGTGTGCTTGCTTAAAACGCGTTTTCGCACAAATCCGTGTGCAGGTGCTAAAAAGAGCAGCATCGGCATACTTTTCACGTCGTTTGGTCGAAATCCACACGCGCGTTCTGCCAAAAGCACCATTTCCATGCATATCGTGTGGTTTTGCAGAAAACTGCATCCGCGTCTACCAAAAGATGCATATGCATGCTTAAAACGCGTTTTGGCACAAATCCATGTGCGGGTGCTAAAAAGAGCAGCATTGGTATGCTTCTCACGTCGTTTGGTCGAAATCCACGCGCGCGTTCTGCCAAAAGCACCATTTGCATGCATATCATGTAGTTGTGCAGAAAACTGCATCCGCGTCTACCAAAAAGTGCATGTGCTTGCTTAAAACGCGTTTTGGCACAAATCCATGTGCGGGTGCTAAAAAAAGCAGCAATGCTTTTCACGTCGTTTGGTAGAAATCCACATGCGCGTTCTGCCAAAAGCACCATTTGCATGCATATCGTGTGGTTTTGCAGAAAACTGCATCCCTGTGTAAATAAAGATGCATATGCATGCTTAAAACGCGTTTTGGCACAAATCCATGTGCGGGTGCTAAAAAGAGCAGCATTGGTATGCTTCTCACGTCGTTTGGTAGAAATCCACACGCGCGTTCTGCCAAAAGCACCATTTGCATGCATATCGTGTGGTTTTGCAGAAAACTGCATCCGCATCTACCAAAAAGTGCATGTGCTTGCTTAAAACGCGTTTTGGCACAAATCCATGTGCAGGTGCTAAAAAGAGCAGCATCGGCATGCTTTTCACGTCGTTTGGTAGAACTCCACACGAGCGTTCTGCCAAAAGCACCATTTGCTTGCATATCGTGTGGTTTTGCTGAAAACTGCATCCGCGTCTACCAAAAGTTGCATATGCCTGCTTAAAACGCGTTTTGGCACAAATCCATGAGCGGGTTCTAAAAAGAGCAGCATTGCCATGCTTTTCACGTCGTGTGGTAGAAATCTACGCGCGCGTTCTACCAAAAGCACCCTTTGAATGCATATCGTGTAGTTGTGCAGAAAACTGCATCCGCGTCTACCAAAAAGTGCATGTGCTTGCTCAAAACGCGTTTTGGCACAAATCCATGTGCGGGTGCTAAAAAAGCACCATTGGCATGCTTTTCACGTCGTTTGGTAGAAATCCACACGCGCGTTCTGCCAAAAGCACCATTTGCATGCATATCGTGTGGTTTTGCAGAAAACTGCATCCGCGTCTACCAAAAAAGTGCATGTGCTTGCTTAAAACGCGTTTTGGCACAAATCCATGTGCAGGTGCAAAAAGAGTAGCATCGGCATGCTTTTCACGTCGTTTGGTAGAAATCCACACGCGCGTTCTGCCAAAAGCACCATTTGCATGCATATCGTGTGGTTTTGCAGAAAACTGCATCCGCGTCTAGGAAAAGATGCATATGCACGCTTAAAACGCGTTTTGGCACAAATCCATGTGCGGGTGCTAAAAAGAGCAGCATTGGCATGCTTTTCACGTCGTTTGGTAGAAATCCACAAGCGCGTTCTGCCAAAAGCACCATTTGCATGCATATCGTGTGGTTTTGCAGAAAACTGCATCCGCGTCTAGCAAAAGATGCATATGCACGCTTAAAAC